>NW_012115932.1:2357047-2460045 GCF_000951035.1 Colobus angolensis palliatus
GGGAGGCTGAGGCGGGAGAATGGTGTGAACCCAGGAGGTGGAGTTCGCGGTGAGCCAAGATCACACCACTGCACTCCAGCCTGGGCAACAGGACAAGACTCCATCTCAAAAAAAAAAAAAAAAACACTCCAAAAAAAAAAAAAAAAAAAAAGAAGACGCGACCTCAGTGAAAGATAAACAATCAAACCGTGAAAGATAAACAATCAAACCTTAACAAATATATGAGTAAGTACTCATCAATGTATTTGACCTTTAGGGTGAATGAGGATGGAAATGCTGGAACTATTTCTTTTTCTCTTGGATTTCCCTATGGAGTGTTCAGGCTCTCAGCTCCTCCTCTGGACTTTCCAAATCAGGTTTCTCCCATATGAATTTTCTTTCCTGTATCTTGCAGTACAGTTCTCTTGCTCCCAAACTTGCATACACAAACTCATTGGCATGCTTACCAGTATCAGAATATGAGTTCCATGGGGGAAGGGGCCATGTTTGCTATGCCCATCAGCATTCCCAGTGCCCAGAACAATATCTGGGCACGTAGTAGGTGCTCAATAAATGCTTGTTAACTCAAGGAAGGAATATATAAATCAATCAATATGAGAAAGAATAAAGGCCTTTCTATTAATATGTTATTGGCTTTTTAGGAAGCAGTCTGGGTTTTAAACAGCATTTCTTTCCTGTTATAAGATGATAAATTGGTTTTATCTCATTTTAAAGCTCTGATCAAGTGGCAGTGGCTAGCTTGAACACTCTTAATGAGAAGGGTTCAAATTGGGATCAGTGGAAAAAAAGAACTGTGATTGATTAGTAATGTCTGTCATGGCAAAGGTAGAGAAAGTGGTGATGCATCCCTGAGCTAGAGAAAATTTTAGGATGATACATAAGTAATACTGATTCTGTATTACAAACAATAGATGTCAGTGCAGAGTGGCAAAAAATAAAAGAGAGTGGGAAGGATGAGAATGCCTACAGCACCCAGGTGAATTTTTTTAATGGCAAGAAGTTTTTAAAGTAAATTTATCTAAACTCTCATTGAACTAGGTAAATAAATTCCATAATCAACTTAAATTGCCAAAGCACCAAAATATGAAACTGCAAAAAACTACTCATCCAGTCATAGTATACATAGACTGAGGCAGTTGTTTGGATATCTTGGAAAAAATTACCTTCAGATTCTCTGTAGTCTTCACGAGTGCCATTCATCAGATATTTCTAGCATCTTTTCTGTTAGGTACACAGTAAGACTGCATCTTTCCTGGCTCCTTGAAGTTGGATGTGATCATAAGATTTGCATTAGCCAATGAGATGTGAGTGGAGGTGACCTAGGTCCCCTTTGGGCAAAAGCCATTAAGAATCAGTGTATGATTTGCTATTGTTCTTTACACCTCCCAGGGAAACAGGCAAAGCTCCAAGCCGTAAGGGCTTCTTCAGCCTGAATCACTGGCCGAGGACAGCTTGGAGTAGAGCAGGGTCCCCAGAGGATCTGCAGTGGTCACATAGCATGAATGAGAATAAAACTTTTGTTAACGTTTTCTTTTCTTTTCTTTCTTTCTTTCTTTCTTTCTTTCTTTCTTTCTTTCTTTCTTTCTTTCTTTCTTTCTTTCTTTCTTTCTTTCTTTCTTTCTTTCTTTCTTTCTTTCTTTCTTTCTTTCTTTCTTTCTTCTTTCTTTTCTTTCTTTCTTTCTTTTGACAGAGTCTTGCTCTGTTGCCCAGGCTGGAGTGCAGTGGCGTGATCTCGGCTCACTGCAAGCTCCACCTCCTGGGTTCATGCAATTCTCCTGCCTTGACCTCCAGAGTAACTGGGACTACAGGTACCCGCCACCATGCCTAGCTAATTTTTTGTATTTTTTGTAGAGATGAGGTTTCACCATGTTAGCCAGGATGGTCTCAATCTCCTGACCTCATGATCCGCCCACCTCTGTCTCCCTAAGTGTTGGGATTACAGGCATGAGCCACTGCACTGGGACAACTTTGTTAACATTTTCAAGTCACTGAAATGTGTGGGTTATTACTACAATATGACTGAGCTTGTCCTGACTGATGCATTCTCCAAATTGGGAATTACTATATGTCTCAGCACAAGGAAGAGATAAGACTAGTCACTCAGGACTAGTTACTTGGTTAAACACCTCTTTCTCTAAACTGTGGCTTCTGCTCATCTGAAATATTTAGGAAGAGAATCAATAGAGGAAGAAATGAAAGCTCTGCTTCCCACTACTCCTCATCATGAACCTGGGCTCCAACAGAACAAAGCGAGGCACTGTTCTTGATGATCACCCCCAGGTTTTCTTGGTTCATGCCTTTGTTTCCACTGTCCTCTCTCCTTGAAACCTTTCCTTCACCTTGTCTCCAAGTCACTGTCATCTCCCAAGGACCAGCTATAATGCCAACTCCTACAAATGCATCTTCCTGCCACCTAGGTGGGATGTCTTCCTCTTCTGAACTCCAAGAGTACCTTTTCAGTATCCTTCTTATTACATTTTTCATTGTCTACCATAAAGGTTGGTTGAATGCTCATATGAAAGAGTCAAGGGATGGAGAAAAGGAGAAAAAGAAGAGATGGAAGCAAATTCAGGGAATCATGGACAGCCGTGTGGAAATAACACTTGTTAGTTTGGAAAGCTTGTCTTTGCTTCTGTGTTGTATATTTTGGGCTTTCACCACAAGCCACTCGTTATTCTCGTCACCTTTTGTGGGCTGTGCCACTTCTCCTGTGCCCCAGTTGCTTCCTCTCAGCTATGACTTATGATCAATTATGTCAATTGTTCACATAGATGTATCCTTGCTGACAGGTAAGGAAAACTATGATTCCTCCTGATTAACATAATACATGCTTCTTCATCTTGCAGTGGCTGATAAGGTTTGGCTCTGTGTCCCCACCCAAATCTCATGTCAAATTGCAATTCCCATGTGTTGGAGGAGGGATCTGAGGGGAGGTGATTGGATCATGGAGGTAGTTTCCCCATGTCATTCTCATGATAGTGAGTGAGTTCTCACGTGATCTGATGTTTGAAAGTGCACAGCAGATCCTCCCTTGCTTGCTCTCTCCTGCTCCACCAGAGGAAGATGTGCCTTGCTTTCCCTTCACCTTCTGCCATAATTCTGAGTTTCCTGAGGCCTCCTCAGCCACACTGAATTGTGAGTCAATTAAACCTCTTTTCTCATAAATTACCCAGTCTCAGGTAGTTCTTTACAGCAGTGTGAAAACAGACTAATACAGTAACTCATAGTGTGTTTTGATGGCAATTCTAGGTCTCTGGGATGCACAATTTGAAAAAGTATAACCTCAGCTCTTTTAGTGACCCTTTTGAAAGACACAAGCCAATTTGTGCGACCTGGTACAAAATAAAAATTCTGGGGCCCTTGTTTAAAAGTTATTGAGAATTTCAAGATGGCAACAGCGGAGCACTAAAGGGTAAGGCCCTTCCAACCACAGAGCACTGTGCACCTACAAAGGTCACACACTCATGAAGTTGACCCTGATGTGGAATGTGGGAGTTCTGAATGCCTTCAAATCATACAACGTAGGTGACAGTCAGTTCCAGTCAAATACTAGATCCTCTCTAAACGGATGATACCACCATTTCCCTCCTCCTGTCTACTAGGCATGTCCGACACTGACTTCCAGGAATCAACTATCTAAGGAGTCTGACAACCTTCAGGAATGTTGCCTGCTGAGTCTTTGTTCTCTGCAGAGAAAATGGATACATTCCAGCATCAAAGTAGCAGCTTCACACAGCTTCACTCCAACCACCCTTCAAGATGCCAAGGAAGGGTTTTGATTTGCCCTCATTTACCTTTAACTAATGTGTTCGTCTACTAGACGAATTACCTATTTCTTGATGGAGTTGAAAGTTGGCCCACATCTTCTAAGAAGTGTGATGTGATGGCCTGGGAGTGTATTTTATTTTATCTTTAAAAAAACTTTTTTTCTACCAAAATCAAAGGGAGGTTGAGAATACTTTTAGCTTATGTTGTCTAACTCCTTTACAGTTCAATTTCACATCAAGGAAACAGAGAAACTGTGGAATGTTCTCCAGTAGGGCAGGCCAGCAGGAGTTCCCAGCATGGATCTATGATGCTCTGTGATCCACTCACAACCTTCAGAGAGTACACCACACACAGGGGAGGACTACTCCTGTTTAAAATTCCAGGAAACACCAAAAGATTGCTATGAGGACCTGGAAGTCAGATTGCTGTGGTGCTTGCCCCACCTTTGAAAAACTAAGTAAGTTTGGTAAGTGAGAGCACAGGACAGGTGCTGTCACTTACCAAAGATCAAGGTGGTGGCTTAATCCCCATGCAGCCAGAGCCATGATGCTTAGACCAGCATCCATTCTGATGGACTGGTACCTGTGTCTTATCAGTTGTTAAACTTTATTTACTGTCATCCCTGGAACAAACCAGATGCCCATTTTTATTTTGGTGTCTCACAAATGTGGGACAGTGGTCTGGTGGAGCCAGCTTGTACTAGCGCACACAACCCTTCCTCACTCCTATTTCACTGATATAAAATTGGTAGCCTGAAATCAGTCACATGAGAGTTTTTACACCACACAAATCAGCCCTTACAGATAAGGGCTTTTTGTTTTCAGAGAGTCAGTTGATCAACTCATCTCATATCTCAGATGTGATAGATACGTGAATCATTGGTTAGTCATTCATCCATTATTTCACCCATGATACAGTCAAAAACACTTACTGCTATATAATTCATCTCCCAAACTGGGACATTTTCAAGAGTAAAAGGACATGCTATTAAAAATTACACCAGAACACCCCAGAGTAAATGGAGAGCGTCTTGAGCAAACTAGAATGTATTGCCACTATGTTGTATTGCCTGTAGGTAAGTATGCTTGTTTTGGGGGACAAAACAGTCATTATGAGGGACATGATCTCTACTGGGTTAAACAGATACATTGATAAACAGCATTTTTTTAACTGATCTATTTCCCATGCATAATATCAAAGTATTAAATCAAATGTTTTAAGAAAGGTAAAAACAGTTTTTATCTTAATGATCTCACTCCAAGAAATTGTGAGTTATGACTCTACAAGCAATTTGGCTATCTTAAAAAACAAATCATATGAATGCTACCATGTTCAAAGTGGTCACCCTGAGAGGTTGTGTATATAACCCAGTGAGACTGCCATTGCTAGACCATTCAAGTCTCAAAGATATTTTGCATAGCGTTGATTGCAGTCAGTTTTCATCTCTGCAGTGTGAATTTAACTTCTGAAATGGATCAAAAGTCATTTGGCATCAAATGTGAGGAAGAAAGAAAGCAACCAAGCTGGGTAGAACATTTTGGTTTAAATCGGGGTGAAATCACAGGTCATGAGATGAAGTTTCCTGTGTGGTTAGCTAAAGTGGCTCCACAAATAGACATTCCCAAGAAACATTGTAAAGTTATACTCAATTCATTTGGATAAGTATTTCTAATTTTTAAAATAATTCCAAGAGCTTTTGGCCACATCTTATACAGTACAGGTATAAAGAAGAAAAACAAGGCTACAGTGGAATGAAGAATTTGGGGGATCTGATATTTATGTCACAGATTCACAAAACGTTTACTGAGATATATATATATATACATATATAGGTAAGCTTTATATAATATTATATGTAAAATATTTTGTAAAGCTTACTGAAATTTATGTATAAAAGATTACTTACATATATTTAAAGCATACTGAAATATATATTTATTTATTCTGCTACAAGCATTGGAATAGCTAGTCAAAAGCCAAAATGTCATAAATATGGTTAATCTTAAAATGCTGCTACAGAGAGAAAGCACTTGCTGGTTTACTGATCTTTAGATGGTGCTACTTCTCACACAAGTTCTTATTGGTGGAAACTGAGTTCAAATCCAGGTCCTGTCTTACATTCATTCACTCAACACAGAATGATGGAGCTCTGAAGACAATTCAGGGCTCAGCCCTGGGCATAGGGCAGTGAGGAGAAGTCACAAGACTCCCATTCTTGTGGAAGCCTCAGCCTACCAGGGGAGATAGACTTTGATCAGATAACACACAAATAAAAGGATGTTTTTGTTTGTTTGTTTGTCTGTTTTGAGATGGAGTCTCGCTCTGTGGCCCAGGCTGGAGTGCAGTGGTGTGATCTCGGCTCACCGTAAGCTCCGCCTCTGGGGTTCACACCATTCTCCTGCCTCAGCTTCCCAAGTAGCTGGGAATACAGGCACCCACCACCACACCCAACTAATTTTTTTTTTTTTTGTATTTTTTGTATTTTTAGTAGAGACGGGGTTTCACCATGTTAGCCAGAATGGTCTTGATCTCCTGACCTCATGATCCACCCGCCTTGGGCTCCCAAAGTGCTGGGATTACAGGCGTGAGCCACCACACCTGGCCATAAAAGGTTGTTTTTAAACTGCTGTGCTAAATGCCATAAAAGGAAAGCAGAGGACTCTGTAAGAGAGGATAACCTTCTTGACGAAGTAGGATTCAAGTCAGGACATAAGGAATTAACTGGTCAAAGAGAACAAACTAGTGTGAGGAGAGAACAGCTTGCAGAAACACAGAGGCTGAGGTCAGGGTCAGAGAATCCGTCAATTTCAGATATCACGGCCAAAATCCTGGTTAGGTAAATGAGGAAAGTGAAAAGGGCAGGTCTAGAGACCAGATGTCTTGACTCACATCCCATTCAGGGTGTTTCTTAGCACCCACCCATCTCTTCTTGAATTCCCAATGTATCTGGAGCATGTAGAGAACCTAACAGCTGAAGCAGTCAATGGGGTGTTGCTTTTGAGGTTAGCATCTGGGTCTTGTATGCACTCAGATATGTGTGCACATACACAAACACACATGCATGTATACATTTGTGTGCACACACAAAGACATTCTTACATGTATACACACAAACACACGTATGTTTGTATGCATGCATGCATGTATGCACATGCAAGTACATACCTAGATGTATTTTTTGTTTATGAAAATGGCTCTTTTTCTGATTGATATTGCACAGCAAGGTAGACTAGCAGAAAGAACACTAAATTCCAATCCTAGGCATATGGGAACAAGTCACTACATCATTCCACATCTCTGTTTCTTTGCCTGGAAGATAGACACAAATCTTCTGGTCTAAATAATGCATTGGGTTGTAGCGAGGTGCCAATCAGATGACTAATATGAAATTGTTGAATGTGCACAATACGGTATTGTATTACTATTAAGCAGTCAGAAAATTAAGTGGTGGTTTGGAAAGGTCTCCTGTTTGGTGTCTATGATTTTGCCTTTTTTTTTTTCCTGTTAATCTGGACATTCTTCACCTCTCCATAGTCACTTGGTGCAGATTCCAGAGATCTAACACCAAGAGAACTGCCCCACCAGGCGAGGCTCAATGCCCTTGCAAGTAGGGTTCAGTCATGAGTTGTGGAATCAGAAAAATCCAGCTCACTTCAGCTCCATTACACTCCAGCTCTATTGCCCGTGGGGAAGGCCACTTAATCTCCCTGAGTCCCAGTTTCCTCAATTGTAAAATCTGAACTCTAATATTTCCTTCATAGACTTGTGAGAAATAGAGGCTATTTTTGGAAGCCCTGGGGTCCTGTCTGGTACACAAGAAACCTCAAGAGGATGTATTTGGCAGGTCAGTGCTTTGTTTCCAGCATTGGCTCCCAACATTGCCAAACATCCAGACGTCCTATGCATCTGTTGCACCACAATGGGTCTGTCATTCTGTGAATTTTAGAAAGTCTTTTGGGGAAACAATTTGTATTTTCACTCTGTTCCATGTTTTGGGGTTGATTCAGTTATTTATTCATTCAACAAACATTTATTGATCACCTCTATGTATCAGATGCCACTCTAGGTACTTGATACACATCATAAATAAGATAAATGAAAACATTACTCTAGTGGAGGAAGACAGATAATAAACAGCAAACACAAAGTATTAGTAAATTATATAATGAGTTATCAGGGATGTGGGGAATAAAAGAACAGTGTAAAGATATCAGGAATGCCAAGTGTGGGGTGGTAGGTGTTTCTTTACCAAGGGTCATCACCTTAAGTCTAATTGCAAAAAGGTCATTTTAGTAAAGATTTGGACGGGGGACGAGAGAATGAGCCTGTGGCTGTTGGCAGAGTGGGGTGGGCAGAGAACATTCCAGACAGAGGGAACAGGAACATGGATGACATGCAGGAAGGACATCAAGGAAGCCAGTGAGGTTGTTGGGTGCTCACTACAGAGTGAGCAGAGGGCAAAATGGATGGAAAGGAGGCTGAAGAATGAACAAAAAGCCAGATTATTTAGGGTTTTGTAGGCATTACTTAGACTCTGGATTTTGCCTTGAATGTATTGATTTGATAAGTATGTATCAGGTGTCTGCTTCATGGACAGCCACATGTTAGAAGACACGGTGGCCAGGAAGAAGCCAAGCAAAAAGAAAGAAGAATTTCTTGGTCCCTTTTCTGTTAAAACTAGTGGGAAATCAAAAATGTCTTAATTCAGCACCTCTTTTGTTTATCTATTGAACATGTAGAATCCATGCTTTGATGGTTGTCAGGACATAAAGGTAAGAAAAGCCAGAGAGGGTCTTTACCCACATGGAGCTTTCAGTCTAACTCAGGGTCTCTCCATCACGGCATGACTAACATTGGGGCCATTTAATCCTTTGCTGTTGGGGGCTATCCTGTGCATTGTAGAATGTTTAGTGGCATCCCTGGCATGTACTCACTAGACACTACTAACACATCTTCCAGTTGTGACAACCAAAACTGTCTCTAGACGTTATGAATCTCCCTGAATAGGGATAAGCAAAATAATTCCCAGAGAATCACTGGTAGAGACTAAAAAGTCACTGATAGAGACTAAAAAGATGTTATGTGCTTTTTTCATTATTTTCAGCTGTTAACACCTAAACGCGTTTGTTGTTATTTTGGGATCCTCCAACTATGAGATTTCAAGGCAGTCACAGTCCACTTCTTTTATGAATTGAATGTCTGCATCCTTCCCCAAAAGTATATCAAAAGCCCCCAATATCATGGTATTTGGAGGTGGTGTTTTTAGGAGGTGCTTGGGTTTAGATGAGGTCATGAGGGTGGGGTCCCCGTAATAGCACTGGTATCCTTATAAGAAAAAGAAGAGAGACCAGAACACACACACACACACACACACACACATGCTCTCTCTCTCTCTCACTCTGTCTCTCTCTCTTATTCTCTATCTGTCTCTTTGCCATGGGAGAACACATGGAGAAGACAGCCACCTGGAAGCTAGGAGCAGGGACAAGGCCCTTACTAATCTTTACTAATCTTGGACTTCCCAGCCTCCAGACCTGTGAGGAATAAATGTCTGTTGTTTAAGCCACCCAGACTATGATATTTTGTTATAGCAGCCTGAGGTGAAAAATATTATACGACCTCCTTCTGTCAAATCTAAAACTGCCAGAAACTTGCTTTCAAGACTCCACTGACAGTAAAGGCATGGGCATAGGCTCTGCCAATCATGTGTATCCACTCCTGGCTTTGCATCCAAAGGTGGTGCTCCAAAAAAGCAGGGCCTGTGGATAGTTATTTAGCAGTGATACTGAGACAGCAAGATGTAGTTTCCAAGAGGGGGGAAAGAAAATGATGGTCCCCCAAGATAGCCTGATCCAGAGATAAACAAGTCCCAGCACCAAGTGCTTCGCTTCCAGAGCAAATGCTATTTTGCTAACTCCATTTTGTGGCAAAATGGGGTCTTTCTCCAGGATAATAGTTTTGTAGTTTTGGGTGGTTTTGTTTTGTTTTGTTTTGTTTTGTTTTTGACTGAGCCTTTATTTATTGCCCAGGCTGGAGTGCATCTTGGCTCACTGCAACCTCCACAGGTTCAAGTGATTCTCCTGCCTCAGCCTCCCAAATAGCTGGGACTGAAGACACACACCACCACACCCAGCTAGTTTTTGTATTTTTAGTAGAGACAGGGTTTCACCATGTTGGCCATGCTCATCTCAAACTCCTGAACTCAAGTGATCCACACGCCTCGACCTTTTTTTTTTTTTTTTTTTTTTTCCTGGGGCGGAGTCTCGCTCTGTCCCCCGGGCTGGAGTACTGTGGCCGGATCTCAGCTCACTGCAAGCTCCGCCTGCCGGGTTCACGCTATTCTCCTGCCTCAGCCTCCCGAGTAGCTGGGACTACAGGCGCCCGCCACCTCGCCCGGCTAGTTTTTTGTATTTTTTAGTAGAGACGGGGTTTCACTGTGTTAGCCAGGATGGTCTCGATCTCCTGACCTCGTGATCCGCCCGTCTCGGCCTCCCAAAGTGCTGGGATTACAGGCTTGAGCCACCGCGCCCGGCCTTACGCCTCGACCTTTCAAAGTGCTGCGATTACAGGCATGAGCCGTCACGCCTGGCCTCAGGATAATAGTTTCTGAACATGGTTTTCTCTGGTATTTTATTCTATCCTTTTGATAAATTATTTCTCTGCATAAGCAGCCCAATTCAGTTTCTGTTGCTTACCCTCAAGAACATTGCCTGAGACGAAAGATAGTACATTAAACAGACAGTAGCTGATTTCTGAAGATAGAGACTGAAAGGGAGTTGTCAACGACTCTGTGGACATAATAAGCTATCATTGAATAGTTGGAAGTTGAGTGATTTGTACAATTTGGTATTTTGGCATCCTGCCCTTAGGGCCTTTGGGTTTTTTTAAAAAGTGAAAACACTCAAAAGCCTGAAGATCTGAGACACTGCCTCAGGTCATTCCTGTAAAGAGACTAATAATTGGGGGAGGGGGTGGGGTGGGAAGTTGAATTACATTTGGGGACTTGGGTTGTGGACTGAAGCTTTGGAGAGCTGCACTGAATACTGTCCCTGCAGTCCCCAAACTTACCTTGAACTACAGAGTGATGGAAGTGATGTTTCACCAGATTGTTCTGGTGGTTTGACTTGAACCGTTAATAGTTGACCTTCATGACCCAAGACCTTCTTGGTATCTCTGCTAGGTGAACACTGTTTGTCTGAGCCGCTCCTTCCTAAACCAACATTCTGTGAGAGAATGAAACCCTTATGTCTTTTTAAGGTGTTTAACTTTTAATTTTTGCAGATACATAGTAGATGTATCTATTTATGAGGTACATGAGATGTTTTGATACAGGCACGCAATGTGAAATAATGACATCATGGAGAATGGGGTATCCATCACTCAAGCATTTACCCTTTGTGCTACAAACAATCTAATCACACTCTTTTAGTTATTTTTAAGTGTACAATTATTATTGACTATAGTCACTCTGTTGTGCTATCAAATAGTAGGTTGTATTCATTCTTTCTAACTATTTTTTGTACCTGTTTAACCATCCCCTCTTGCCCTTCCCCAGTCCCCCACTACCATTCCCAGCCTTTGGTAACCATCCTTCTATTCTCTATGTCCATGAATTCAATTGTTTGATTTTTAGAGCCCACAAATAAGTGAGAACATGTGATGTTTGTCTTCCCATGCCTGGCTTATTTCACTTAACATAATGACCTCCAGTTCCATCCATGTTGTTGCAAATGACAGGATCTCATTCTTTTTAATGGCTGAATAGTACTCCATTGTGTATATGTACCACATTTTCTTCATCCATTCATCTGTTGATGGACACTTGGGTTGTTTCCAAATCTTGGCTGTTGTGAACAGTGTTGCAACAAACATGGGAGTGCAGATATCTCTTCAGTATACTGAATGGAATTAGTATACTGAATTAATATACGAAATCTGACTCCAGTAGGATTGCTGGATTATATGGTAGCTCTAGTTTTAGTGTTTCGAGGAACCTCCAAACTGTTCTCCATAGTGGTTGTACTAATTTATATTTCCACCAACAGTGTACAAGGGTTCTCTTTTCTCCACATCCTTGTCAGCATTTGTTATTCCCTGTTTTGCATATGAGCCATTTAACTGGGGTGAGGTGATATCTCATTGTAGTTTAGATTTGCATTCCTCTGATGATCAGTGATGTTGAGCACCTTTTCATATGCCTGTTTGCCATTTGTATGTTTTCTTTTGAGAAATGTCTATTCAAATCTTTTGCCCATTTTTGATTGGATAATTATAATTTTTCCTATAGAGTTATCTGAGCTCCTTATATATTCTGGTTATTAATCTCTTGTCAGAGGGATAGATTTCAAATATTTTCTCTCATTCTGTGGGTTGTCTCTTTGCTTTGTTGATTGTTTCCTTTGCTGTGCAGAACATTTTTAACTTGAAGTCATCCCATTTGTTGATTTTTGATTTTGTTTCCTATGCTTTTGGGGTATTGTTTAAGAAAATTTTGCCCAGACCAGTGTCCTGGAGATTTTCCCCAATGTTTTCTTGTAGTAGTTGCATAGTTTGAGGTCTTAAAGTCTTTAATCAATTTTTGATTTGATTTTTTATACAGTGAGAAATAGGAGTATAGCTTCATTCTTCTGCATATGGATATCCAGTTTTCCCAGCACCATTTATTGAAGAGACTATCTTTTTCCCATTGTATATTCTTAGTATCTTTGTCAAAAATGAAGTCACTGTAGGTTCGTATGTTTGTTTCTGGGTTCTCTGTTATGTTCCATTGATACATGTGTCTGTTTTTATGTCAGTACCATGCTGTTTTGATTACTGTAGCTCTGTGTGTAATTTGAAGTCAGATAGTGTGATTTCTTCACTTTATTCTGGGTCTTTTGTTATTCCATATAAATGTTAGTATTTTTTTTCCTATTTCTGCAAGGAATGTCATTGGTATTGTGACAGGGATTGCACTGAATCTGTAGATTGCTTTGGGTAGTGTGTACATCATAACAATACTGATTCTTCCAATCCATGAACATGGAATTTTTAAATTATGTTTTGGTGTCCTCTTTAGTTTCTTTAATCAGTATTTCATAGCTTTCATTGTAGCACTCTTTCACTTCTTTGGTTAAGTTAATTCCTAGATATTTAATTCTATTTGTGGCTATTGTAAATGTTATTACTTTTTAAATTTCTTTTCCACATTTTTCACTGTTGGCATATAGAAATGCTACTGATTTTGTTATGTCGATTTTTTTATGTTTAATTTTTATATTTCAATAGATTTTGGGGGGACAGGTGGTGTTTGGTTACATGAATAAGTTCTGTAGTGGTGATATCTGCGATTTTGGTGCGCCCATCACTACAGCAGTGTACACTGTACCCAATGTGTAGTCTTTTACCCGTGGTCACTTCCTCCCTTTCTCCCAAGTTCCCGAAGTCCAATATGTCATTCATATGCCTTTGTATCCTCACAGCTTAGCTCCCACATATGAGTGAGAACATACGATGTTTGGAAATTTCCATTCCAATTTCCATTACTTCACTTAGAATAACAGTATCCAATTCCATCCAGGTCACTGCAAATGCCATTATTTCATTCCTTTTTATGGCTGAGTAATATTCCGTGGCATATATACATATATATCACATTTTCTTTTTTTTCAAAATTACACTTTAAGTTCTGGGATACATGTGCAGAACGTGCAGGTTTGTTACATAGGTGTATATGTGCCATTGTGGTTTGCTGTACCCATCAACCCGTCATCAACATTAAGTATTTCTCCTAATGATGCTATCCCTCCCCTTGCCCCCAACCCCCAGACAGGCCCCAATGTGTGATATTCCTCTTTCTGTGCCCATATGTTCTCATTGTTCAACTCCCACTTATGAGTGAGAACATGTGGTGTTTGGTTTTCTGTTCCTCTGTTAGTTTGCTGAGAATATTTCCAGCTTCATCCGTGTCCTTGCAAAGGACATGAACTCATCCTTTTTTATGACTGCATAGTATTCCATGGTGTATATGTGCCACATTTTCTTTATCCCATCTATCATTGATGGGCATTTGGGTTGGTTCAAAGTCTTTGCTATTGTGAATAGTGCTGCAATAAACATACGTGTGCTTGTGTCTTTATAGCAGCATGACTTATAATCCTTTGGGTATATACGCAGTAATGGGATTTCCAGGTCAAATAGTATTTCTGGTTCTAGATCCTTGAGGAACTGCCACACTCTATTCCACAATGGTTGAACAAATTTACACTCCCACCAACAGCATAAAAGCTATTTTTCTCCACATCCTCTCCAGCATCTGTTGTTTCCTGACTTTTTAATGATCACCATTCTAACTGGCATGAGATTGTATCTCATTGTGGTTTTGATTTGCATTTCTCTAATGACCAGTGATGATAAGCTTTTTTTTTATGTTTGTTGGCCACATAAATGTCTTCTTTGGAGAATTTTGTGTTCACATCCTTTGCCTACTTTTTGATGGGGTTGTTTTTGTCTGGTAAATTTGTTTAAGTTCCTTGTAGATTCTGGATATTAGCCCTTTGTCAGATGGATAGATTGCAAGATTTTTCTCCCATTCTGTAGGTTGCCTGTTCACTCTGATGATAGTTTCTTTTGTTGTGTAGAAGCTCTTTAGTTTAATTTGATCCCATTTGTCAATTTTGGCTTTTGTTGCCATTGCTTTTGGTGTTTTAGTCATGAAGTCTTTGCCCATGCCTATGTCCTGAATGATATTGCCTAGGTTTTCTTTTAGGGTTTTTGTGGTTTTAGGTGTTATGTTTAAGTCCTTAATCCACTTTGCATTAATTTTTGTATAAAGTATAAGGAAGGGGTCCATTTTCAGTTTTCCACATATGGCAAGCCAGTTTTCCCAACACCATTTATTAAATAGGGAATCCTTTCCCCATTGCTTGTTTTTGTCAGGTTTGTCAAAGATCAGATGATTGTAGATGTGTGGTGTCATTACTGAGGCCTCTGTTCTGTTACATTGTTCTATATATCTGTTTTGGTACAAGCACCATGCTGTTTTGGTTACTGTGGCCTTGTAGTGTAGTTTGAAGTCAGGTAGCATAATGCCTCCAGCTTTGTTCTTTTTGTTTAGGATGTCTTGATTATATGGGCTCTTTTCTGGCTCCACGTGAAATTTAAAGTAGTTTTTTCTATTCTGTGAAGAAAATCAATGCTAGCTTGATAGGGATAGCTTTGAATCTATAAATTACTTTGGACAGTATGACCATTTTCAAGATATTGGTTCTTCCTATCCATCAGCATGGAATATTTTTCCATTTGTTTATGTCCCCTCTTATTTCCTTGAGCAGTGGTTTGTAGTTCTCCTTGAAGAGATCCTTCACATCCCTTGTAAGCTGGATTCCTACGTATTTTATTCTCTTTGTAGCAATTGTGAATGGGAGTTCACTCTTGATTTGGCTCGCTGTTTGTCTATTATTAGTGTGTAGGAATGCTTATGATTTTTGCACATTGATTTTGTATCCTGAGACTGCTGAAGTTGCTTATCAGCTTAAGGAGGTTTTAGGCTTAGATGATGGGGTTTTCTAAATATACAATCATGTCATCTGCAAATAGGGACAACTTGACTTCCTCTCTTCCTATTTGAAAACTCTTCCTTTCTTTCTCTTGCCTGATTGCCCTGGCCAGAACTTTCAATACTGTGTTGAATAGGAGTGATGAGAGAGGGCATCCTTGTCTTCTGCTGGTTTTCAGAGGGAATGCTTCCAGCTTTTGCCCATTCAGTATGATATTGGCTGTGGGTTTCTCATAAATAGCTCTTATTATATTGAGCTACATTCCATCAATAACTAGCTTATTGAGTGTTTTTAGAATGAAGGGTATTGAATTTTATCAAATAACTTGTCTGCATCTATTGAGAAAATCAGGTGGTTTTTGTCTTTGGTTCTGTTTATGTGATGGATTACGTTTATTGATTTGCGTATGTTGAACCAGCCTTGCATCCCAGGGATGAAGCCAACTTGATCGTGGTGGATAGGCTTTTTAATGTGCTGCTGGATTCAGTTTGCCAGTATTTTATCGAGGATTTTTACATCGATGTTCATCAGGGATATTGGCCTGAATTTTTCTTTTTGTGTGTGTGTCTCTGCAAGGTTTTAGTATCAGGATAATGCTGGCCTCATAACATCAGTTAGGGAGGATTCCTTCTTTTTCTATTGTTTGGAAGAGTTTCAGAAGGAATAGTATCAGCTCCAGTTTGTACCTTCGGTAGAATTCAGTTGTGAATCCATTTGGTCGTGGGCTTTTTTTGGTTGGTTGGCTATTAATTACTGCCTGAATTTCAGAACTTGTTATTGGTCTATTCAGGGATTCAACTTCTTCCTGGTTTAGTCTTGGGAGAATGTATGTGTCCAGGAATTTATTCATTTCTTCTAGATTTTCCAGTTTATTTCCATAGAGGTGTTTATAGTATTCTCTGATGGTAGTTTGTATTTCTGTGGGATCAGTGGTGATCTACCCTTTATCATTTTTTTTTATCGTGACTATTTGATTCTTCTCTCTTTTCTTCCTTATTAGTCTGACTAGCAGTCTTTCTATTTTGTTAATCTTTTCAACAAACCACCTCCTGGATTCATTGATGTTTTTGAAAGGTTTTTCGTTTCTCCATCTCCTTCAGTTTTGCTCTGATCTTAGTTATTTCTTGTCTTCAGCTATCTTTTGAATTTGTTTGCTCTTGCTTCTCTAGTTCTTTTAGTTGTGATATTAGGGTGTTGATTTTAGATCTTTCCCACTTTTTGCTGTGGGCATTTAGGGCTATAAATTTCCCTCTAAACACTGCTTTAGCTGTGTCCCAGAAATTCTGGTACATTGTATCTTCATTCTCATTGGTTTCAAAGAACTTATTTATTTCTGCCTTAATTTCATTATTTACCCAGTAGTCATTCAGGAGCAGGTTGTATAGTTTCCATGTAGTTGTACAGTTTTGAGTGAGCTTCTTAATCCTGAGTTCTAATTTGATTGCATTGTGGTCTCAGAGACTGTTATGATTTCTGTTCTTTTGCACTTGCTAAGGAGTGTTTTACTTTTACTGATGAACATCAATGCAAAAATCCTCAATAATGTACTGATAAACTGAATCCAGCAGCACATTAAAAAGCTTATCCACCACGATCAAGTTGGCTTCATCCCTGTGATGCAAGCCAATCCCTGTGATGATTTGCAACATATGCAAATCAATAAATGTAATCCATCACAGAAACAGAACCAATGACAAAAACCACATGATTATCTCAATAGATGCAGAAAAGTCTGTCAATTCGTCAAATTCATTCTCTGTCTAGTTTTGTTCTTTTGCTGATGAGGAGTTGTGATCATTTGGAGAAGAAGAGACATTCTGGTGTTTGGAATTTTCAGCCTTTTTATGCTGGTTTTCTTCTCATTTTCATGGACTTATCTACCCTTGGTCTTTGATGTTGGTGACCTTTGAATGGGATTTTTGCATGGGCATCCTCTTTGTTGATGTTGATGCTATAGCTTTCTGTTTGTTAGTTTTCCTTTTAACAGTCAGGCCCCTCTTCTGCAGGTCTGCTGGAGCTTGCTGGAGGTCCACTCCTAACCCTGTTTGCCTGGGTATCACCAGCGGAGGCTGCAGAACAGCAAAGATTGCTGCCTGCTCCTTCCTCTGGAAGCTTTGTCCCAGAGGGGCATCTGCTCCTGTATGAGGTGTCTGTCGACCTCTGCTGGGAGATGTCTCCCAGTTAGGAGGCATGGGGGTCAGGGACCCACTTAAGGAGGCAATCTGTCCCCTAGCAGAGCTTGAGCACTGTGCTGGGAGATCCGCTGCTCTCTTCTAAGCTGGCAGGCAGGAACATTTAAGTCTGCTGAAGCTGCGCTCACAGCCACCCCTTTTCCCTGGTGCTCTGTCCCAGGGAGATGGAAGTTTTATCTATAAGCCCCTGCCTGGGGCTGCTGCCTTTCTTTCAGAGATGCACTGCCCAGAGAGGAGGAATCTAGAGAGGCAGTCTGGCTACAGCAGCTTTGCTGCACTTCAGTGGGTTCCGCACCCAGTTCGAACTTCCTGGCGGCTTTGTTTACACTGTGGGGGAAAACCGCCTACTCAAGCCTCAATAATGGCAGACATCCCTCCCCCCACCAGGCTCCAGTGTCCCAAGTCAACTTCAGACTGCTGTACTGGCAGTGGATCTTAGCTTGTTGGACTCCATGGTGGTGGGATTCACTGAGCAAGATTGACTCCCTGGCTTCAGCTCCCTTTCCTGGGGAGTGAATGGTTCTGTCTCACCAGTGTTCCAGGCACTGGGGTACAAAAAAACCTTGTGCACCTAGCTCGGTGTCTGCCCAAACGGCTGTCCAGTTTTATGCTTGAAACTCAGGGCCCTGGTGGTGTAGGTACCCGAGGTGTAGAAACCCTGGTCTGTGGGCTGCGAATACCATGGGAAAAGCATGATATCTGGGCCAGATAGCACTATCCCTCACGGCACAGTTCCTCATGGCTTCCCTTGGCTAGGGGAGGGAGTTCCCTGACTCCTTGCACTTCCTGGGTGAGGTGACACCCCACCCTGCTTCTGCTCGCCCTCCATGGGCTGCAACCACCACCTAACCAGTCCCAGTGAGATGAGCGAGGTTCCTCAGTTGGAAATGCAGAAATCACTAACCTTCTGCGTTGGTCTCACTAGGAGCTACAGACTGGAGCTGTTCCTATTTGGCCATCTTGCCCTCTGTCTCTACCACATTTTATTTATTCACTCATTGATTGACATTCGGGTTGGTTCCATGCTTTTGCAATTGCAAATTGTGCTGCTATAAACATGTGTGTGCAAGTATCTTTTTTGTATAATAACTTCTTTTCCTCTGGGTAGATATCTAGTAGTGGGATTGCTGAATCAAATAGTAGATCTACTTTTAGTTTTTTAAAGACTCTCAACACTGTTTTCCATAGTGGTTGTACTAGTTTACATTCCCAACAATAGTGTAAAACTTTTTCCTTTTCACTGCATCCATGCCAACATCTATTATGTTTTGATTTTATTTTATTATGGCCATTCTTGCAGAAGTGAGATGATATAACATTGTGATTCTGATTTGCATTTCCCTGATAACTAGGGATGTTGAGCATTTTTCCATATGCTTCTTGGCTATTTGTTTATCTTCTACTGAGAATTATCTATTCATGTCCATAGCCCACTTTTTGATGGGATTCTTTGGGTTTTTTCCTTGCTGATTTGTTTGAGTTCTTTGTAGATTCTGGATATTAGTCCTTTGTCAGATGTATGGATTGTGAACATTTTCTCCCGCTCTGTGGGTTGTCTGTTAACTGTGCTGATTATTTCTTTTGCTGTGCAGAAGCTTTTTAGTTTAATTAAGTCCCATCTATTTATCTTTGTTTTTGTTGCATTTGCTTTCAGGTTCTTGGTCATGAAGTCTTTGCCTAAGCCAGAGTCTAGAAGGGTTTTTCAGATGTTATCTTCAAGAATCTTTATGGTTTCAGGTCTTAGATTTAAGTCTTTGATCTATCTTGAGTGCTTTTGTGTATAAGGGGGAGATGAGGATCCAGTTTCATTCTTCTACATTTTGCTTACCAATTATCCCAGCACCATTTGTTGAACAGGGTGTCCTTTTCCCAATTTATGTTTTATTTGCTTTGTCAAAGATCAGTTGGCCATGAGAATTTGGCTTTATTTCTGGGTTTTCTATTCTGTTCCATTGGTCTATGCACCTATTTTTATAATAGTACCATTTTGTTTTGGTAACTATGGCCTAATAATATAGTTTGAAGTTGGGTAATGTGATGCCTCCAGATTTGTCCTTTTTGTTTAGTCTTGCTTTGGCTATGCAGGCTCTTTTTTGGTTCCACATGAATTTTAGGACTGTTTTTTCTTGTTCTGTGAAGAACGATGGTATTTTGATGGGAATTGCATTGAATTTATAGATTGCTTTTGGCAGTATGATCATTTTCACAATATTGATTCTACTCATCCATGAACATAGGATGTGTTTCCATTTGTTTGTGTCATTTATGATTTCTTTCAGCAGTGTTTTGTAGTTTTTTCCTTGTACAGGTCTTTCACATCCTTGGTTAGATATACTAAGAATTTTATTTTATTTTTTTGCAGCTATTGTGAAAGGGGTTGAGTTCTTGATTGGATTCTCAGCTTGGTCACTGTTGGTGTGTAGCAGAGCTACTGATTTGTGTACATTAATTTTGTATCCTGAAACTTTGCTGAATTCATTTACCAGTTCTAGGAGCTTTTGGGATGAGTCTTTAGGGTTTTCTAGATATATGATCATATTGTCAGCAAACTGTGACAGTTTGACTTCCTCTTTACCAATTTGGATGCTCTTTATTTCTTTCTTTTGTCTGATTGCCCTGGCTAGGACTTCCAGTACCATGTTGAATAGAAGTGGTGAAAGTGGGCATCCTTGTCTTGTTCCAGTTCCCAGGGGAAATGCTTTCAACTTTTCCCCATTCAGTATAATGTTGGCTGTGGGTTTGTTGTAAATGGCTTTTATTACCTTAAGGTATGTCCCTTCTATGCCGATTTTGCTGAGTTTTAATCATAAAGATTGCTGAATTTTGTCAAATACTTTTTCTGCATCTATTGAGATGATCATGTGATTTTTGTTTTCAATCCTGTTTATGTGTTGTATCACATTTATTGACTTAAACCATTTATTTATGTTAAACCATCCTTGCATCTCTAGTGTGAAACCCACTTGATTGTGGTAGATTATCTTTTTGATATGCTGTTGGATTAGGTTCACCAGTATTTTCCTTAGGATTTTTGCATCTATGTTCATTAGGAATATTGGTCTGTAGTTTTTTTTTTTATGCCTTTCCCTGGTTTTGGTATTAGGGTGATACTGGCTTTACAGAATGATTTAGGGAGGATTCCCTCTTTCTCTGTCTTTTGGAATAGTGTCAAGAGTATTGGTAACAATTCCTCTTTGAATGTGTGATAGAATTCAGCTGTGAGTCTGTCTGGTCCTGGACTTTTTTTTGTTGGCAATGTTTAAATTATCATTTCAATCTTGCTGCGTCTTATTGGTCTGTTTAGAGATTCTATATCTTCCTGGTTTAATCTAAGAGGGTTGTATATTTCCAGGAATTTATCCATCTTCTCTAGGTTTTTTTAGTTTATGCACATGGAAGTGTTCATAGTAACCTTGAATAATCTTTTGTATTCCTGTGGTATCAGTTGTGGTATCTCTCATTTTGTTTCTAACTGAGCTTATTTGGATCTTCTCTCTTCTTTTCTTAGTTAATCTTGCTAAAGGTCTATCAGTTTTATTTATCTTTACAAAGAACCAGCTTTTTGTTTCATTATCTTTTGTAATTTTGTTGTTGTTGTTGTTGTTTCCATTTCATTTAGTTCTGCTCTGATCTTTGTTCTTTTTTTCTGCTGGGTTTGTGTTTGGATTGTTCTTGTTTCTCCAGTTCCATGAGGTGTGACCTTAGATTGTCTATTTATGCTCTTTCAGACTTCTTGATGTGGACATTTAGTACTATGAACTTTCCTCTTAGCATCACTTTTGCTGTATCCCAGATGTTTTGATAGGTTGTATCACTATTATCATCCAATTCAAATAATTTTTAAAATTTCCATCTTGATTTCATTTTTGACCCAATAATCATTCAGGAGCAGATTATTTAATTTCCATGTATTTAAATGGTTTTGAGGGTTCCTTCTAGAGTTGATTTCATCTTATTCCACTATGGTCTGAGAGAGTACTTGATGTAAGTTCAATTGTCTTAAATGTGCTGAGACTTTTTTGTGGCTGATCATATTGTTTATCTTGGAAAATGTTCCATATACTGATGAATAGAATGTATATTCTGCAGTTATTGTATAGAATGTTCTGTAAATATCTGTTAAGTAATTTGTTGTAGGATATAGTTTAAGTCCATTGTTTCTCTGTTGACTTTCTGTCTTGATGACCTGTCTAGAGCTGTTAGGTCTAGTAGTAATTATTTTATAAATTCTGAAGCTCCAGTGTTAGGTGCATATATATTTAGGATTGTGATATTTTCCTGTTGGACTAGTCCTTTTATCATTATGTAATGTCCCTTTTTGTCTTTTAAATGCTGTTGTTTTGTTCTGTCTGATATAAGAATAGCTACTCCCACTTGCTTTTGGTGTCCATTTGCATGGAATATATTTTTCCACCCCTTTACCTTAACTTTATGCGAGTCCTCATGTGTTAGGTGAGTCTCCTGACGACAGCAGAAACTTGATTGGTGAACTCTTATCCATTCTGCTATTCTGTATCTTTTGAGTGGAGCATTTAGGCCACTTACATTCAATGTCAGTATCGAGATGGGAGGTACTATTCTATTCATCGTACTATTTGTTGCCTGAATACTTTGAGCCTTTTTCATTGTGTTATTGTTATGTCAATCCTGTGAAATTTATGCCTAAGGAGGTTTTATTTTGGTGTATTTTGAGGATTTGTTTCAAGATTTAGAGCTCTTTTGAGCAGTTCTTACAGTGCTGGCTTGGTAATGGTGAATTCTCTCAGCATTTGTTTGTCTGGAAAAGACTGTATCTTTCCTTCATTTATGAAGCTTAGTTTTGCTGGATACAAAATTCCTGGCTGATAATTGTTTTGTTTAAGGAGGGTAAAAATAGGACACAATCCCTTCTACCTTGTAAGGTTTCTCCTGAGAAATCTGCTGTTAATCTGATAGGTTTTCCTTTATAGTTTACATGATACTTTTGCCTCACAGCTCTTAAGATTCTTTCCTTTGTCTTGCCTTGAAATAACCTGATGACTACGTGCCTGCATGATGATCTTTTTGTGATGTTGAGGTCTGTTCTTTCTATACTCAGTTTTTTTGAGGGTTTTTATCATGAAGGAATGTTGAATTTTATCAAATAGTTTTTCAGCATCAGTGGAAATGACCATATGGTTTTTATCCTTCATTCTGTTGATATAATGTAGCACATTGATTAATTTGCTCATGTTGAGCCATCCTTGCATCCCGGGGATAAACCCCAGTTGATCATGATGAATGATGTTTCCAATGTATTGCTGAACTCAGTTTACTAGTATTTTGTTGAGAATTTTTGCATCACTATTCATCAGAGATGAATATTGTAGTATAGTATGTGTAATATAGAACATTGTAGCCTGTAGTTTTATTTTCTTCATGTGTCTTTGGTTTTGGTATTGGGGTATTACTAACCTTGTAGAATGAGTTTGGAAGAATTTTCTCCTCCTCTATTTTTTGAAACAGTTTGAGTAAAATTGGAATTAGTTTATCTTTAAATATTTGGTAGAATTCGGCAGTGAAGCCATCAGGTCCTGGGCTTTTCTTTACTGAGAAACTTATTACAGCTTTGAATGTATTACTTGTTATTGATCTGTTCAGGTTTTAGACTTCTTCCTGGTTCAATCTTGGTAGGTTATATTGTCTAGAAATTTGTTCATTTCTTATAGCTTTTCCAATTTATTGGCATATTGTTGTGCATAGTAGTCACTAATGATCCTTTGAATTTCTGCAGTGTCAGTCATAATGGCCCCTTTTTCATTTCTAGTTGTGTTTATTTGGATGTTCTCTCCTTTTTTCTCAGTCACACTAAAGGTTAGTCAATTTTGTTTAACTTTCAAAAAAAACCTTCTGTTTCATTGATCTTTTGTATTGTTTTCTTCATTTCAATTTCATTGATTTCTGATCTGATATTTATTATTTCTTTTCTTCTACTACTTTTGGATTTGTTTTGCTCTTGCTTTTCTAGTTCTTTAAGATGCATTGTTAGATTGTTTATTTGAAGTTTTTCTTCTTTTTTGATGGTGGGCACTTACAGCTATAAATTTCCCTCTTAATACTACTTTTGCTGTATCTCACAGGTTTTGATATGTTTTGTTTCCATTATCATTTGTTTCAATAAATTTTTCAATTTCTTTCTTCATTTCTTCATTAACTCACTGGTCATTCAAGAGCATATTGTTTAATTTCCATGTATTTGTATAGTTTCCAAAATTCCTCATTATTAATTTCTAGTTTTATTCTATTGTGGTCAGAGAAGACGCTTGATATTATTTCAGATTTTTTGAATGTTTTAAGATTTGTTTTGTATCCTAACATATGATCTATACTTGAGATGGATCCATATGCTAATAAAAAAATACGTATTCTGCAGCCATTGGATGAGCTGTTCTATAAGTATATATTAGATCAATTTGTTCTATAATGCAGATTATGTCCAATGTTTCTTTATTTTCTGTCTGGAAGATATGTCCAATGCTGAAAGTAGGGTTTTGAAGTTTCCAGTGATTATCATAGTGGTGCCTTTCTCTGTCTTTAGCTCTAATAATATTTGCTTAATATATCTGGGTGCTCCATATCCTCTGGCTGAATTAATTTATTTATCATTATATAGTGACCTTCTTTATCTCTTCTGATAGTTTTTGTCTTGAAATCTCTTCTGTCTGATATAAGTATAGCTGTTTCTACTCTTTTTTGGTTTCCATTGGCATGGAATATCTTTTTCCATCACTTTTTTTTTCAGTCTAATATGTCTTTATAGGTGAAGTGTATTTCCTGTTGGCTCAGATCAATGGGTCTTGTTTTTACATCCATTCAGCCACTCTATGTCTTCTGATTGGAGCGTTTAGTCCATTTACATTCAATATTTTTATCGAGAAGTAAGGACTTAGTCCTACTATTTTAAAATTTATTTTCTGGTTGTATTGTGGTCTTCTCTTCCTCCTTTCATTCCTTCCTACCTTCCTTTATTGAAGATAATTTATCTGGTGATAGAATTTAGTTTCTTCCTTCTTATTTTTTTGTGTCTTTATTGTATGTTTTTTGGTTTAAGGTTACCATGAGGCTTACAAATACTATTTTTTTTTTTTTTTTTTTTTTTTAGACAGAGTCTTACTCTGTCACCCAGGCTGGAGTGCAGTGGTGCAATCTTGGTTCACCACAACCTCCACCTTCCAGGTTCAAGCAATTCTCCTGCCTCAGCCTCCCAAGTAGGCATGCGCCACCATGCCTGGCTAATTTTTTGTATTTTTAGTAGAGATGGGGTTTCACCCTATTAGCCAGGATGGTCTCAATCTCCTGACCTCATGATCTTCCTGCCTCAGCCTCCCAAAGTGCTAGGATTACAGGCATGAGCCACCGCACCCAGCCACAAATACTATTTTATAACCCATTATGTAATCTGATAACTTAACACTGTTTGCATAAACAAACAAGCAAAAAGAAAAGTACAATAATGAAAGTCTATGCCTTAACTTCGTGCCCCTCCTTTTTAACTTTCTGTTGTTTCTATTTATATCTTATTGTACTGTCTTTTGTCTACAAAAGTTGTAGCTATTTTTGAATGATTCATCATTTAGTCTTTCTACTTAGGATAAGAGTAGTTTAGACATCACAGTTAGTGTTTTGATGTTCTGTGTTTTTCTGTGTACTTACTATTACCAGTGACTTTGGTACCTTCAGGCCATTACTTTTTGCTCATTAACATCTCTTTCTTTCTGAGTGAAGTGCTCCCTTTAGCATTTCTTGTAGGACAGGTCTGGTGAAATCCCTGGGCTTTTGTTTGTCTGGGAATGTCATTATTTCTTCTTCATGTTTGAAGGATATTTTCACCAGATATACTATTCTAGGGTAAAAGGATTTTTTTTCCTTCAGCACTTTAAATATGTCATGCCACTCTCCTGATTTGTAAAGTTTCCACTGAAAAGTCTGTTGCAGACACCAAGTAGACTTCCAAGTAGAACATTTTGGAGCTTCACTGTATGTTATTTGTTTCTTTCTCTTGCTGTTTTTAGGATCCTTTCTTTATCCTTGACCTTTGGAAATTTGATTATTAAATGCATTGAGGTAGTCTTCTTTAGGTTAAATCTGCTTGGTGTTCTATAACCTTCTTGTTCTTGAATTTTGATATCTTTTTTCTAAATTTGGGAAATTCCTTGTTATTTTCCCTTTGAATGAACTTTCCATCCTTACTTCTTTCTCTACCTCTGCTTTAAGGCCAGTGAGTCTTTGATTTGCCCTTTTTAGCTATTTTTCTAGATCCTATAGGCATGTTTCTTTTTCCAAAATTCCTTTTTCTTTTGTCTCCTCTTACTGTGTATTTTCAAATAGACTGTCTTCAAGCTCACTAATTCTTTCTTCTGCTTGATCCATTCTGCTATTAAAGAGCTCTGATGCATTCTGCAGTATACCAACTGCATTTTTCAGCTCTAGAATTCCTGCTTGATTCGTTTTAATTATTTGAATCTCTTTGTTAAATTTACCAGATAGAATTCTGAATTTCTTCTCTGTGTTATCTGAAATTAACACAGCTACTTTGAATTCTCTGTCTGAAAGGTCACATATCTCTGTTTCTCCAGGATTGGTTCCTGGTGGCTTATTTAGTTCATTTGGTGAAGTTATGTTTTCCTGAATGGTGTTGATGTTAGTAGATATTCTTTGGTGTCTAGGCATTAAAGAATTAGGTATTTATTGTAGACTTCACTGTCTGAGCTTGTTTATACTCATCCTTCTTGGGAAAGCTTTCCAGATATTTGAAAGTACTTAGGTGTTATAATCTAAGCTGTATCTGGTTTAGGGAATACCCCAAGACCAGTAACACTGTGGTTCTTGCAGATTGGTGGTGGTCTTGGACAAGGTCTGGAAGAATTTCTGTATTGCCAGGTAGAGACTCTTGTTCTCTTTTCTTACTTTCTCCCAAACAAATAGAGTCTCTCTCTCCCTCTCGCTCTTTCTCTTTCTCTTTTTCTTTTTCTTCTGAGCCACCTAAAGCTGGGGATGGAGTGACACAAGCATCCCTGTGGCCACTTCCACTATGACTGCAGTGGGTCAGACTTGAAGCCAGAACAGCACTGAGTCTCACCCAAGTCCTGCTGTAGCCACTCCCTGGGTACCGCTTATGTTCACTCAAGACCCTGGGGCTCTATAATCAGCAGGTCACAAAGCCAGTCAGGCCTGTGTTCTTCTTCCCTTCAGAATGACGAGTTTCCTGAGGCCCTGGTGGGTCCAGAAGTACCATCCAAGAGTTAGATACTAGAGTCAAAAACATTAGAAGTCTACTTGGTGTTCTGTTTTACTGTGACTTGGCTGGCACTCAAACCACAAGACATAGTCATTCCCAGTCTTTCCTCCCCTCTCCAAAAGCAGAGGAGCCTTACCCTGTAGCCACCACCACCATAGGCCATGGGGAGTATGGTAAGACTACCAAGGATGTTCTCTTAATGTCCCAGAGCTCTTAAGTCAACTTGTAGAGAATGCTGCCTGGCCTGGGACTCATTCTTCAAGTCTGAACTCCTCTCTGGCCCAGAGCAGGTCCAGAAATGCCATCCACAAGTCAAGTCCTGGAATCAGGGACTCCAAGAGCCTGCTCAGTGTTCTACCCTCTGGCAGCTGTGCTGGTTCCTGAATCCAGCAAGTCTCAGAGGCTCACCCAAAGCCCTTGATGTAGTATTTGGGTATTGCTGCTGGTTATTCAGGGCCCAAGGGCTCTTTAGTTAGTAGGTGATGAATTCTCCCAGGACTGAGTCCTTCCCTTCAAGGCAGCAAATTCCCTTCTAGGCCCTGAGTGTTTCTAGAAATGTTATCTGGGAGCTAGGGCCTGAAACAGGGGCCTTCCAACTGCCCTATCCTGCTGTGGCTGAGCTGGTATTCAAGAAGACAGACAAAGCCCCTCCACTCTTTCCTCTCCCCTCCTCAAGCAAAAGGTAGGGGTCTCTTTTGGAGCTGGAAGCTGTGCAACTTGGGGTTAGGAGAGGGGTGAGGCCAGCATTCCCTTAGCCACCCCAGTTTGTGTCTCAGTATGTTGAGTTCTCCCCAGTCCACTCTCTCTGGGCCCAGTTTAGCACTAGGACTCACCTAAGAGTTGCAGTTCTTATGGCCTAGACTGCCTTTCAAGTTTACTTAGTGCCTCAGAGCACTGTAACCATCAGTGGGGAGGTCTGCAGGCACTCAAGCTTCTGGCCTCTAGGATCATTGATTCCTCAACCACTGGCTAGGGTTGGTTCAAATGCTCCCTCCATGGGCAAGCGTCAGCTGAGTTGGTTCAATTTTCCTTTCTGCTCAAACAGGACAGCACTGAGTTCAAGGCCTCACAGTTTCTCTGCTCTCCCTTCCCCAGCATCCAAAGACACTCTCAGCACCTTATAGCTGCTGCTGGGGGTTGGGGAGGGCTGGCATCAGAGATTCCGGACTGTTTTTCTTCTTCAGTGCCTCTTTCAGCAATACAAACTTAACACCAGGTACTATGAAGACTCGTCTGATTTTTGGTTGTTATGAAGGTTTTTTTTTTTTTTTTCTGTGTAAATAGTTGTTAAATTGGTGTCCTTATGGTGGGGACAATCAGTGGAGCCATTTATTCTTCTATCTTGCCAAACTCTGATGTCTTAATGCATCCATTGTATGTAACAAGAAAGGAGATTTGTCACATAATGACGATAATTACTATTAAGAGTGAGCACTGAGCACATACCTGTGCCAGGCACTGTTCTAAGTGCTGCACATGTATAAGTTTTCCCTTAATTATCACCACTATGATGCGAAGCAGGAACTATTATTATCTCCATTTATAGATGAGAAAATTAAAGCACTGAGTGGTTAACTAACTTACCCAAGGTCACACAGTCAGAGAAAGGCAGAGCTGGGGGATTGATGATTGACTGATGGATTGATTTAGGAACACCTACTTTTTTCAACATAGTGGTTCAATCTGCTGACCTTGAAACCAAGGGTTCAAATGCCAGCTCTATTCCTTACTATCAGATCATTTTAAACCGAGTTTCTCATAGTTAAAATAAATAAATTATAGCCTCTAACCTCATAGGTATGTAGGAATATTATATGAGTTAACTCATGTAATAGTGTAAAACCTAGAATACTGGCTGGTACCAAGTAAGCAATATTATTAATACTATTATTATTTCTTCATGTATAACTTAGGTAGAATGATTTGACAGCTTGTGTTCTAACTACTACCCTGTATTATCTTCCTTCTAGATTCCATATCCTCAGTTCTATAGCTGAATGGTTGACACACTTGAAGCAGTTGATAACAGTTGATGAATAAATGAATGAATGAACAGATACATGAACTGCTGAATGAATTAGTAGAAAATAGAGAGAGGAGAATTAAGTCTTATCCTACGTGTGGAGTTTGGAAGGGAAAACAAACATTTCTTAGGAAATGCCAATAATCACCTATGTTTAATATTGTTAACAAATCAGGAAATGTGCCTTCCTTCCAAGAAAAATGACGAGCTTATCCACACTACAGGAAACAACAGGCCTTTGGACCTCCTAAGCACCCCCAAGCATGGGATCCCTCGCACACTTTCTGTTTGCTCCTTCATTTGCACCTAAACCCAGCCCAGACTGTGCTGTGAATTTCATGGCCATAGCTTATGCCAGTAAAAAGCCTTTCATGCTCTGCTAATGTGGCATTTGTTTGGTAATATGCGGGAAAGAGCATTAAAAATAAATCCAGAAATGGCATCTTATAAATTTGGATTTTCTGTTCTCATAATTTATAGGAGTTCATGTTAGAGAGCACTGTCTTATGCATAAATACAATTTCTTTGTGAGCTGATGATGGAATTTATATCAAAGGGGGTCGAACATATACTTCATGAACTCAGCATCCACTATTATAAGCTATTTCATGTATAACTGGAGATGAATGATCTCTCCCCCTGTTTGTCTTAACTTAAAATTCAGTTGGTTTGCTTGAATTCATTTCCAAGGCATGGGAGTGGGGGAAGGGAACTCAAGATTTATACACCTTTAATCTAATCAATTCTAAACATATCTTGAGACAAATAATTTAAAAATCTATGCATCACAAAACACCTCTATTAATTTCAGAATACATAGTTTGGTGAATGTTTATGTGATTATGGGTTTGTGTGTTTAAGATTAAAAAAAAATCATCCTCTCTTTCCTTTCCCCTCAGAAAGAAATTTTAACAGGAATGTTTTGAAATAAAATCCCACAAGGAAACAATCCCCCCAGACAATTAAACTGGGAGAAGTTCCCCTGAGGGCAGACCAAAACAAAATTCGTAAAAATAATTGCCATGCTGGGTTTCTGCTGTATTTTGGCTGGGCATAAGCAGAACAGCGGGGGCCTGTGCACATACTCACAGAAAACACACACACACAAACACACAGAGTAAGTGTGTCCCTCCATGGAGCAGGCTTATGACACTGTTGTGTGTAACTACCTGGCCAGACTCCGGTCTTTCTGACAAGATGCAGTGATTTGGAGGCTGTAGCCAATATAAAATAACAATCAGGTCATTTACAAGGTTCTGCCAAATATTAACCTTGTATCCAATTCTCCCCCAACATTGCAGAGTCTCTAATGTGAACCAGGCCAGCCCCCCAATCATTTTACCATATTCTGGAATGGGGGTGGAGGCAGTAGGCAAGTTGGGGAACTCAGTACACACTTGTTAGAAATAAAATATTTTAAGGGGGTGTGTTTATACCAAGATAATGATGTGGTTTGTTGGCTTTTTTTTTTTTTTTAAGTGCCAGAAAGATTGTTTAATTGCCCTCTCCTTCCTTAGGGGAAACTCAAAGGTTAATCCATCCAAGAAAGTGGGGTTTGCATTTGCCCTGAAGATAACAGAATTATTTGAGCTGTGGTTGAGGGTGTAGGAAACTGTGGTTTAAGGCCAGGTGGCTGAGAGTGTTTTGGCAGGGAGGACTGAAGTTATGGTTTTGTGTCTGTGTTAGGGAATTGCTTTGGACAGAATCATGCGGTACTGGGTTTAATGCCACACTCAGGAGCATGCTCAGACAGCTAATATTGTATTAATATTTATTGTTAACATAGCTTCATAGTTATTTTTAGCACTTCAAAAGAGATCACTGATTTGGACCATCGCCTCTACTTCTCCACTTCTCTTTTTTTAAGCAACCACACTGGAGCCCCCACTGTGTGCCAGACACTACGTCCTATTTTAATCTACACAAGAGGTCAATACAGTCAACATCTCCATTTTAGAGGTAAGGAAAAGGAGGTTTCTTGGACCAGGAAATACCTCTCCCAGGACAAGTGGCTACAGAATATAAAGCTAAAGGCAAGTCCCCTGACTTGGTCCACGCTCCATTCTTCCCTCTTAAGAGAGAGTAGCCCTCCATGCCTGGATCCATTCTGCAGACATTTCTAGTCTTTGCTTTCAAAGACCGGTGAAGCCAACGGTACTGCACTAGTCTGAACCATGTCATAGAGAACTTCTAAACTTCTCAAGCCAGCCATGATCACCAAGATTCAATGGATAAAATAATTCCTAAGTAAGCCCATCTGTCTGAAGTGTAGATTGTGTTCATCTCTGTCCCTGCTGTATAAATTCTAGCCAAGTTTTCCTTCCCTCTCTAAAGGCCAATCATACCTTCCGACTGAAGGCCTTAGGGAACTTAAATGCAATTTCTATGCTGAAATTAAGCCAGGTGAAGGTTTCAACAATAACAACAACAAAACTGGTCCCTCTGGGTCTTCTCTCAAAATTGTTGGTATCACTACTTCTTTGGAAGCGGAGGTGACATTTCTTGACAGCCAAGACACTATATCTTACAGCTAGTTAGTCTTCTTTGAATGTATTTCTTTTTTTAATGGAATGGAGCCTACGGAGGGGGCGGGGCTCAAATTCTTTCGTGAATGGAGTGTTAGAATAAACAGCTCTGCACGAATGTTGGGATGATGTTTTAAAGTGAGTACCAGCCAATGCAGTCAGGAGAAGCAGTTTTAACAGCAGGGCTGTTATTTTAACAATAGGTTACCAGATCCATTGGGCAATCTGACTAAAAGCCCATATTTATTTCCCTAATTTTATAAACATTTAATAGGTCCTTATTAAACACATCAGCCAGCATGATTTAATAACACAATCAGTCTAGAAGTTTAAGAAAATTGAAAACAGGATTTGAATGTAATGCAGCCACAATTACTGGAGATTATAGGGAATCATTCCCATATGTCTCCAGTGGAGAGCTGCTAATCTCTGTTTGCGTGGAGGTGATTTCCTTTGGAACCCTGCCCAGCCTTCAACAGCACTAGGGCTGAACAAATTAGATTTGAAAGTCCCCAATTTTATGACTAAGGTAATACACTCTGTGTATTTAGAGAAACACTGAGTTCCTATTTTCACTGGCTCTCAAACGCTGGACAGAGACCTTGATTTCATTTAGTTTGGCTCCACTTAGAATATGGTCATAGGTCTGAAGGGGTCAGCACATGTTTTTGTGTGACTTTCATAGATACTCTAATTCCTCTCCACCCACAATGCTGAGGCGTTTGCATCATGGCTTGGTGATGACAGATCTCAGGAATGTGCTGCAATTAGACCTGGAAGACAGCCGGCTTCTAGGGGCCTGGGGACCCGCACCTTCCTCTACTAAACTTTTGTGCCTCCATCTCATTCTCCGTCCTCCGGTCATGGTACCCTCCAAGTGGCTTTTCTTATGCTCAGAGAACAGCAACCTGGGAAACTAGGCTTTGTTTTTCTCTTTCTTAGGCAGCTTCTGAAAAGGTGAACTCTGCAAAGAGACAGATTTTCTTGATTCTGGGTAAAGCAACAAGGACCTGTAGGTTACAGATGAAAGTCCTGGGAGCTACAAGATTAGGAACAAACCCCAAAGCATCATTTCTATTAGTATTAGCCTGAAATAGTGCTGGATGGTCTCCACCTTGATGTTTGCCTCCCATCTTGCCTCTTATTTTTGTAGAACGAGTGAAACATAGTAACAATGACTCCCAATTCCTGAGCACTTACTGTATGCCCGCACATTACAATACTGCCTGCTTTAAGCTTCACAATAACCCAGTAAGATCAGTATTATCAACCACACCATACAGAAAAAGAAACTGAGATTCTGTTGACTTTGGAACCTTCCTGGTCTCAGCAAAGCAAGATTCAGACTCAGAGGGCATTGACTTGGAAGTTCCTTTTTTAATATATACTTTAAGTTCTAAGATACATGTGCAGAACATGCAGGTTTGTTAAATAGGTATACACATGCCATGGTGGTTTGCTGCACCCATCAACCCATCATGTACATTAGGTATTCCTCCTAATGCAATCCCTCCCCTAGCCCCCACCCCCTCTGACATGCCCTGGTGTGTGATGTTCCCCTCCCTGTGTCCATGTATTCTCATTATTCGACTCCCACTTATGAGTGTGGACATGTGGTGTTTGGTTTTCTGTTCCTCTGTTAGTTTGCTGAGAATGATGGTTTCCAGCTTCATCCATGTCTCTGCAAAGGACATGAACTCATCCTTTTTATGGCTGCATAGTATCCCATCGTATATACGTGCCACATTTTCTTTATCCAGTCTATCAATGATGGGCATTTGGGTTGGTTCCAAGTCTTTGCTATTGTGAATAGTGCTACAATAAACATACGTTTGCATGTGTCTTTATAATAGGATGCTAGATAATCCTATTCTTAATCGCTATTTGGAGTGTGTTGCTTCCAATAATGGTAAAGATAATGAGATGACTACAATGCTTTATATGTGCATGAAAAGGAAGTGTACCTTTTCCTAGACATCTTTCCATTCAATTCAAGAGTTCTAGTTAGCTTCTTCCTGGTAACTTCCCTTTACAATGGTGCTTTTGGCTTTTGAAGATCCAGAAGCAACAAGAGGAGGAAGAGGTAAAGGGCTAGAAAAAGAAATTTGGGTAATTCTTAAGAGAAATGTTGAGGAGGAGCTTGCACAGAATGAGAGGAAATGAGATTTTACAGTTCTTGAGTTAAAATTTATTTATGATTTACCACATACCAGGCATTATTCTAAGCACCTGTCTTGTATTTCCCTTCATTTCAATCCTCCCAACCATCCTGTGAGGTAGTTCTATCTTAAAGTAATCCTATTTTGCCCACATTAAGTAACTTATGTTCAAAGTGACCCAGCTAGTAAGTGGCACAACTGGGATTTATGCCCAGGCACTCTGAGTCTAGTGCCAACCCTCACCACTGTGCTAAGACATTGTGTATCAGCTAGTCCTTCACTTGGAGAAATGCAAGGAGGGAACTCATGTTGCTTTCAGGTTAGTTTTTGCTTGCTAAACTAAATATATATTTGACCTTCACTTAGCTCCTTGCCTGAAGCCCTCAGCAGGTTTATCTAAGCAGGTGGGATTAAAACCTTTAATTTATTGACTTGACTTTACAACCTAAACCCACATCCTCTTCCCCACCACACGCACCCACAACAATCATACGTGTTCAACTCACAGTCACAAACATCTCCATTAACATATATTAAGATTATATGTGCTGAGCTTTAAAACAAAATGGAACCACTTTGAGCCCTTTAGGCAAACAAGAACACCGGAAACCTCCATTCACCCTCCACCCTCGCCAACGACTTGATGGTTCCATTCCCCTAGGGGCAGAATGTTTGAACACCCAGTCATCAGTGTATATAGACTTTTCTTTTGTTCATTTCTTTAATCTAGAGCAATCATTACTCAACTCTAGCATGTATAAGAATTGCTGTAGATCATTGGATGCACTAAACAAAAGAGTATTCACTGAGTGTGATGGGCAAAGATGACTCTGCCTCCCCTGCAGATGCCAGGTGAGAGATTCATCCAGGTGAGAGCACTAGGTGAGTTGAGTCAGTGACACACAATGCTTTGAGGCTTTTGAAGTACCTCAACCACCTCCTTCTCCAGTTACGCCAACTCTGGGAAGTCGCCAGTACATGTCCTGGCCCCAGGAGACATGTGAAAGTAAATTAAAATGAAGACCAGGCCTGAAGAATCCCTGAGCTGACCAAGCCAGGTAGGCCTCATCAGTGAGTTCAATCCTCCTCGATTTGCAAGCATGAGCAAAACTTAACTTGAGTTATTTTTCTTGTAAATGCCTATATTAAAGAAAAATAGAACTTAAGCTCAACCAATCAGAAGCAGCCAAAACACTTATCATTATATAACTAGGGGCCTTCCAGCAAGATAGACCAAATAAGGCAGCCGTATGATTAATATAGCCAATCAAATATTTGCTTTGCTTTACTTCTAAGTTTATCCTATAAAAACCTCCCTCTAGTGTTCCTCTGGTGGAGCTTCCAAGCCACTTCCAATTTGGAACTACCAGATTCATGAATCACTGTTTGTACAACTCAGCTCTTTCAAAATTTATTGTGCCTCAGTTTGCCTTTTTAGCAGGTTTCATATTTCAAGCTCCATTTCATTGATGATGACTGCAGCACAGTAAAGAGCCTCATCTGAAGTCAAAATGTGCTGGACTCGAAAGACAGCCTCAAAACTGCCCTGAAATCCAGTTGTTTCACACAGAGTAGCATCTTTTATCATCGTCCAACTTTTACCATGAAAGGGTCAAATGGCTTCTAGAAGCCATCAAACACAGCAGCTTGATGATGTAACAACTTTTTAAAAGAAATACAAGTAAATTCTGCTGAAATGTCTACAAAAAAATCCAACTAAATCAATAGCAGATAGGATTTTCTGCTTCTAAAAGACAATGCCTTCTAGAATATCATGACATTCCATCACTAAATATTTTATTTAATCAAAGTTTGTTGGTGTAGACTTTCTGCCAAATCCTCAGGGTGAATTCTAATTACACAGTGTAGCTGGGTGTTTACAGAGCATGACCTTTTTAGAGACTGCCTGCCTGGCTTTGTATCCTTATCCAACCAACCACTAGCTTTGTGTCCATGGGCACGTTTACTTCATCTCTCTGTGCATCAGATTTCCCATCTCTAATATGGGGACAATGATGGAATCCGCCTCTTGGGGTTGTCATGAGTATTAAATCAGTTAATCTAGGCAAAGTACTTAGAATAGTGCCTGGCACAGATGAAGAGTTCAATCAGTGTTACCTCCTGTAGTATCAAATGGGAATATGCCTCAATCAAGATGAGAGTCATTGAATAAGATATAAGTTTGTCTTCACAATAAATAAAATCTATTCAGTGGTATGCAGTGGGCCAAGGATGGAGTTTTAGAGTCAGACAAACCTGAGTTTGCGTTCTGGCTCTTCCTCTTTCTAGAATTGTCATCCATGTAACAGCTGGAGGCTTAATGAATGGCAACTACGTGAGGCAACATGATAGTCAGATATGTGAATTTCAGAGCCACTTCTGGATTCCAACCCTCTGCCACTTAATACCTATGTGATTATGGAAAAGACACTCACACTTTCTGTACCTCAATTTCCTCCTCTGAAATAATGTAACAATAAAGCCTATGGGAGTTGTTGTGAGGGGTAAATGAGATGTGTGTACAGTTCCCCACAGGTAATCAACACTCAATAAATTGTAACAATGCTACTGTTAGTCTTTTCCAAATCACATAGGTGGTGGTTACCTCCAAAGTCAGATCTCAAGAGAAAGACAATTCTATTAAGTATTCTAAAATACATGTAATATATAATATCCTATCTTAGCCATTTTTATATATAGAGTTCAGTGGTTTGAAGTCATTCCCATTATCGTGCAGACCTCACAACCATCCACCTTTAGAACTTTTCATCTTGGAAAACTGAGACTGTCTACCCATTAAACAATAGCACCCCATGCCCCTTCCCCCAGCCACTGAAAGAAACACCATTCTACTTTCTGTCTTTATAAATGTGTCTACTCTAGGTACCTTATATAAGTAGACTCATACAATATTTGGGTTTTTGTGACTGACTCATTTCACTTAGCATGATATCCTCAAGGTTCATCCATTTTGTAGCATGCATCAGAATTTCTTTCCTCCTAAGGTTGAGTAATATTTTGTTGTATGTCTATACCACATTTTGTTTATCCAATCTTCTGTCAAAGCACACTTGGGTTGCTTCTGTGGTTTAGCTATTGTGAGTAGTGTTGTTACAAAGATGGGTATGTAAACATCTGTTCAAGACCCTGATATCAATTATTTTGGGTATATACCCAGAAGTGGAATTGCTTGATCATATGGTAGCTCTACTTTTTATTTTTTGAGGACCTACCATACCGTTTTCCACAGCGGCCACACCATTTTGCAATTCCACTAACAGAGCACAAGGGGCCAATTTCTCTGTATCTTTGTTAACACTTGTAATTATCTGGAGTTTTTTTTTTTTTTTTTGATAGCAGTATCCTAAACGGTGTGAGCTAATGTCTCATTATGGTTTTAATTTGCATTTCTCAAATGATTAATGATGTTTAGCATTTTTTGTGCTCATTGGTCATTCATAAATCTTCTTTGGAGAAATGTCTATTCAAGTCCTTTGCCCATTTTTCAGTTACGCTGTTTATTCTTGTTGTTGAGTTGTACAGAAAGACATTTTTAAAGATACTTTCAGAGACTTATTTTATGAAAAATATTTTTTTCTTTATTCCTCAGAAAAATAAAGGGAACATTCTTAATGGAGAGAAAAATAGGAACTGTAAGGTTATTTTGTGGTAAGGTACGTATAAAATGTCCCTTTCCCTAGGAATGGCTTACACAGAGCCCTCAGGTAAGGGAGTGCAGGGAAGGCCTGCACCTCTTCCAGCCTAGCTCCAGCCCCAGCCCCAGCCCCAGCCCCAGCACCCTGAGCCTGTAAGGCAGACATAAGTACTTCTTCCTCTTGGGGCCTGGCATCCTAGGGTGTCCACTCACACCCCATTAAAAGTGGCCACCATAAAGTGAAAAAAGCCAGTGTCTTTGTTCATTTTTGTGCTGCTCTAACAAAATGCCACAGACAGAGTAAGTTATACACAACAGAAATTTATTACTCACAGTTTTGGAGTCCATGAAGTACAAGAACAAGGCCCTGGAAAGTCGTGTCTGGTGAAGGCTGCCCTCTGCTTCAAGATGGTACCTTGGATATTGTGTCCTCACATGGCAGAAAGTGGAAGGGCAAAAAGGGCCTAGTCTAGTTCCCTCCAGTCCTTGTATTAATGTAAGGCTCTAATCCATTCATAAGGGCAGAGCCCTCAAGACTTAGTCATGTCCCAAAAGGGCTTATCTCTTCATGGGGATTAAGTTTCAACAAGAATTTTGGAAAGGACACACTCCAACCATAGCAGCAAGTCTCAGAAGGACAAATACTGCATGATTCCACTTATGTGACGTATCTGAAATAGTCAAACTCATAGGAACAGAGAGAAGAATGGTGGTTGCCAGGGACTGGAGGAGGGCAATGTAGAGTTGCTGTTCAATGGGTATAACATTCCAGTTATGCAAGACGAATACCTCCTAGAGAACTGCTGTACAACATTGTCCCTATAGTTAACAACACTATGCTATGCACTTAAAATTGTGTTCAGAGGGTAGAGCTCATGTTAAGTATTCTCACCATAATAGTAATAACAATAACATGGTCACCACTGGGGGTTCTGGTACCTGGAATGGCAGCTGACTTCTGGGTGACTTCAATGGAAAAGCATGCTTCATGAGTTACTGGACACTGCTTCCTGAGCCTCATTCCCCAGGCCACACCCACTCTACAGCTTGAAGCACGAATACTTCTTTTTTTTTATTTTCTTTTTTAGAGGGAGTCTCACTCTATCGCCCAGGCTGGCGAGCAGTGGCACAATCTCAACTCATTGCAAGCTCTGCCTCCTGGGTTCATGCCATTCTCCTCCCTCAGCCTCCCGAGTAGCTGGGATTACAGGCACCCACCACCACGCCTGGCTACTTTTTTGTATTTTTAGTAGACATGAGGTTTCATCGCGTTAGCCAGGATGGTCTTGGTTTGCCCTGACCTCATGATCCGCCCTCCTTGGCCTCCCAAAGTGCTGGGATTACAGGCATGAGCCACCACGCCCAGCCTAAAGCACTAATACTTCTCATAACATCCTATCAACAGAGAGAGTAGGCCCTGACACCCTCCCCTCTAAGTGTCCCCAGATAACTCCTCAGTGAAGATGGAGCTGCATCTCTAAATGCAACACTAAAATCCTGCTTTGCCTGCCCAGGTCATCCTTGGGGTTAGAGGCCAGGAAAAGCAGAAGACATTTTTACTAGAACCTAAAAACCTCAGCTCCTTGGGCACTTTTGCTGCCTATACCAGTGTCCCAAAACCCAGCGCCTCCATGGAACCATCTCCAGCCTCCACCCTTGTGGAATGGTGGGATCTTCCTGCTTTGCCTTACCAGGTGGGTAACACTGAATTCCCTGCCTTTGGCTTTTTTCACTTAACATTATTTAATTCTACTTTATCCACAGCCTTCAGCCCTTAATTGAATATGCATTTACTCAACCACAGGCTGGGTGAACTTGCTAGGAAACAGAAAGGAAGGTCAAGATATGAAGGGTTGTGATGGATAAAAACCAATGGATAACTTTAGTCCCTTTGATGAGGATGTGAGGCCAGGGGCCATCAAATGTTTAGCAGGAACCTGTGAAAATAACATTCCTGTGGTAATTCCTCCTAATATGCAGTGAACTGAGAACATTTCAGGCATTTGATTTTCATGTCTGCTCTAATAATTGAAAACAATTTTAAAAAGCAAAATATCAGGGTCAAAATATTTCAAAGAGGTATTTTTTTTTTTCACCTCTAGCTTGAAAGTAAATTGTTACTTTCTAAGCAAGCAAACAAAAAGGGCTTTTATGCATATCTGATTAGCTCATTTCCTTTGATTTTGGCGAGTGATGTCATTTGGGCCCAGCTGTTGGTATGCTGCAAATGATTTCCCTTCCTCATGTTTCAGCGAGTCATTTCTGCCCCTAATGGAATTACTTTGACTGGAACCCAGCATTTTTCATGGTTCACCTCTCCTATCAGCTGATACCCAGGACTCCTCTGGAAAAAACGAGGAAAGGCCACAAAGGTATTTAAATGCCTAGCAAACAATAATTTCATGTAGACTCTTATCAAGCAGTTGTCTTTTGGAAATCTGTTTGTGTCCAATGCCTTAGCTCCTCAATTCATCCAGTAAAATAACAGTGAGAGTCTGAAGTAGATGAAGCGTCTAAATTAAAGGGCCCTGGGTTTTCAGAAGCAGGCCTGACTTGCCCCTTTCTGCCCCATGTGCTTACAGCAGAGCTGACATATTAACCCAACAGGGAAGGTAACAGAGCCATAGAAAGAACAGGGTAGCACATAGGAGCAGTCACTTTCAAATTCTTCAGACACGTCCACATTTGAGTGCCACACCTTGCTAGCTAAGTGTCTGGGTATCTTTATACCCCAGTTTCTTACCGGTAAAAAGAAGCTACTAAAAGTAAGCAGATAGTGGGAGAGGCTGTACGTGGGAACCAGGGGTAGATGAGGAATCTCTGCACATTTGCTCAGTTTTTCAGTGAACCTAAAGCTGCTCTAAAAAAATAATAAAACCTACCTTGTAAAAAAAAGCAACAGAAGGACAGAGGGTTGCTGTGAAAACAGGCCCTTAAAGTGCTTAGAACCCTATGTAGCATAGTCATTATGTGCTGCTTCTAAACTGGTTATTAGATGTTCGGGCAGGGGGTTATCTGCTAGGTCAATGCTTTTCAGCCTATGTAGTCTTGACATTTGGGCCATTTAATTTGGTTGGGAATGGGAACGTCTTGTGAACTGTAGGGTGCTTAGCAGTATCCTAGCATCCCTGATCTCTCTACTCACTAGATGCCAGTAGCAACTCCAACACCCTCCCAACCAGTAGTGAAAACCAAAGATATCTCCAGACATTGCCAAATGTCTGCTGAGGGGTATAATCACCCTTGGTTGACAATGACTGTGATAGGTTAAAAGAAAAACAATCATTAGTTCATTCAATAGCTCTACTGAATAGAAACGCTCCATGGTCCAGGTGAAACGCTCTTTTTGAGAATTGTGCTTACTTGTTTCTCTAATTGTCAAGCACTGCTTTCATCTGCTCAGACTGAGCTCACAGCACACCTGGCTCACCTCAGCCCTGCCCCTGATCTCCCACACCTGGATGCACTGCTTTCCTTCTGCTCTCTTCGTGTCTGAATCCTTCCTAGCTTCAGCCTCCACCTTCTTCGTTGCTTCTTGAATCCTTCAAGCCTTCGGGGTCATCTTGTCTTCCCAGATTCTTAGTCTGCCACTCCATCTAGCAACTCATTTTGCCTTGGTCCTGATAAGATTGCCTGAGAAACTAGAGGTTTTTATAGCAAGAAAAGATGATACAAATCACTTAACCCAGCAGCCTCTAGGAGCAGATGAGGACATTTGGATGTGGGAAGGCTACAGAACTTATGCAAGGTCACAGTGCTGGTAATGTGGAGCTGGAATTATGACCTCTGCATGGCAGCCATTTCCCTGGAGTGGATACTCTTGGGAGTTGGTCCCTGTGTCCAGCCTGTGTCTTTATACACAAATTGTGTTTCTGTGTTTAGACAGGTTGGCCCGTGCAGACTCATCAGTGGTTCAGAGCTATCCAAAAGCTTCTGTTCCTTTCATGGTGCTGAGTCTAAGACATTTATCTTTCTTGCATCCCCTGCTTACACTAAACCTCCATTTAAGCTTAATAGCCAGAGAAGTGACTGTAAGCAGTTCTCCAACCTGAGCTTGCATTAGAATCACCTGGATGGCTTTTTGAACCATAGCAAGCTGGGCTCCATCCCTGGAGTTTCTGATTCTGAGAGGGTGGGGTGGGTCTGGGACTTTGCATTCCCAGGTGATGCTGATATTGCTAACCCTGTGATCTTATTGGGAGAGCCTGACAGAAAGTTGTTAAGAGCCTGGACTTCAGAACTGAACAACTCTGAGTTTGAGCTCCTGTTTCACTACCTTGGGCAAGCGACTCAACCTTGGTAAGCCTCAATTTTCTCATCTTTACATAAAGATAATAATTAGAAGTGCTCATTACAATGTGTTGTTACATATAACATCTTTAATTTTTGGCACTTACCAACTCGCAGCATGTGTCCTGACCAGAGGAGTAAAAAGAGGTCAATTTCCTTCTATTTTTTTTAAGCTAATGGCTTAAGAGGAAATAGCAAGTTAGTGAGGCTCAGGGAATGTGTTTAAATTGGTATGGGACTCTGCAAAAACTGTTTTATGTATTAGCCATTTCTGTAAAATGGACCAAATGGCTCTTCTCCACTTCCCCCGACATCCCCCAGACCTGTTGGACAGGTAAAAGGATAGTAATGAGTACTTTGAAAGAATTAGTTAATGATATGACACTGCTATAAAAGTTCAGTGCTGACTTGCCTCTTTCAGTAATAGTCCTCCTCTGGAAGAGGAGTTCTTCTCTTGCCTTTGTTTCTTTCCAAACCTGCATAGCTTACCTTCCAGATAAGCACTTTCCTCCTCACTATAGCCCAAGTGACTATCTCCCTTTTCTGATGAATCTCTATTGCCTAATTGCTACTTAACTATAAACAGCTTGCTTTGAAACTTACCTGCCTAATGAGTACTGTCTCCATGTCTCTTCTCTCCGATTAAACATTCTTTGAGGAAATGAACTATGCTTTCCATTTCTTTTGAATTACCCCTGAGTGCCTGGCGTCATTCTATGAACAGTCAATAGACGAATGTTGATTAAATGTATATTGCCTAGTTTTCATAGAATTTCAAAGCTTTAAACAGCACATGGGAAAATAATTTCCTGTGTCTTCATATTTAAGATGTAGGACTCTTCATCTTTTAGGTCATTGGTGCTTGTGTACGATGGGTTGGTCACATCAGACTCCTAACAGCTCAAGCTGACTGCCTACAGAAGGGTAACTCCCAGGGTGAATCTATTTGCAACACTTCTCTCTGATATTAACAAAACTATTTTGGGGGAGATCACAGTCTTAGGAAAATGAAACATGTCTGGCTTTTCATTGTCATATCACTTTGTGACCAAAATTATGAAAGCATTATGCTGAGCAGGTTACCCAGACTTCTCAAGTTAAATGGACGAACATTAAATGCCTAAAATAATAAAACCCCTGGAGTAATGGAAGTGAAGCAGAAAAGAGGGAGTTGAGAGGGCTTCTAGTCCTATTTGTGTCCTACTAAAGTGTAGCCATAAAATAGAATGGGCCAGTTGGGGTACGTCTGGTTTAACTTGTATTCCCCCTCCTGTCCCAAACATGCCTTATTTTAATAGGACAGTGATTTTACCAAAGATAGATTTTCCTGGGGAGAAGTTAAGGAGAGAGCCATGACCACAGTGGCCCATGGAGCATCCATGAAGTCTAAGGCCTTGCAGCGTTCTGAATGGGATTCCCTGTTGCCTTCTTTTTTCTTGTTTGCTAGTATTTGTCCCTTTGGGAAAACTATTCCGCCTCTTAGAATTCGATTTCCAGCTCCCTCTTTCCCACCACACCTTCAAAGAGGAGTTGGTATACTGATTCCTTTTCACTACCAGTAGTGAAGCATGAGTTTAATCAGCAAGGGGCGGGACCCCCATAGCAGGCAGCTGAATGGAGGTGGTGGGACTTGCATGAGGCAGCTTGATTTTCCTAGGATGCTCTTCAGTCTTCCATTTGAACCAGTAACTCTTGACCAGGGGTCATGACACATGCTTGCAAACGGTGTCACAAATAATGTGTTATTAAGCACACAATACGACACTGGTGAGTGATTTACTCTTTAAAAACTAAAAGTGAGATCAAAGACTCCTGGGACAAAAGTCACTCTCATGTATTTCAATATGCTTTCTAGAGCAGAGCTCAACTATTGTCCCTACATATGCTTATGGCAGTGAAAGTTGAATGACGAAAGTTGAAAGAGATTTTCAAAGATTGAGAAATAGAGTATCCGATAAGAGTATTCCATCCTCTGCCCCAATGAGTATGTAAGACCTAGGCCTGAGGAATTCCCATTCTGCCACTTACCAGCTATGTGAACTCCGGCAAAACTCTTTAACTTTGAAGAATCTTGGATTTCCCATCTGAAAATTAGGCAAATAATACAATCTAGCTCAGATAACTGTGAGGATTAAGTGAAATGATGCCTGTGCTTATCAGGAATCTTTGTGTGCACTCCCTGTGGTTCAACTGGCAGTCTCAGCACTGAATTTTACTGTCCTAGACTATAAGCTCCTTGAAGGAAGAAACCACTTTTCACTTATCTTTGTATTTTCCTTGCCCTTCTGATGTGCCTAATATATGATGATTTTTTAAAAAAATGCTCATTGAATCATTGTTGAATGATTTTACAGTTTGCATCATTGCTGGTTGTATAATATAATCGTTGCAAATCAATTTTAAAAGCAAGTTTCTAGCATACTTTTGGAGATGCAAATGGAGACCATGAAAATAGTTTCCAAGTTCCCAGACGATAGAGCATTATCTGTACTCAAACTCCTCAAGTAGAATGAAGGAAAATTTCAAGTTGTCTATCTTCTTGATGCTTTAAACTTCATTTCTGGGATAGTGGTTGATTAACTCTCAAATCCAATCATGTGTCTAGTGTCCAGTAATGGGCAGTATCTGATGTGTGAATGAATTTAATTGTGGGCCCGGATGTTACTTTCAGGACGAATTTGCCTGTGATTTGAGGAGGTAGTCCTACACAGATCAATTGGAAAGGAGAAAATTATAATGATGTTTTCAAAACAGTCAGAGTCAGGTGAAAGAGTAGCTGAACTATTTCTGCCAGGGAGGCAGGATATTGCATGAGATTTAAAAGGAAAGCATACTATGTGTGTTTCCTTTTCTAAACATCTGTGTTAGCGAGACCCCCACCTCCTGGGACATCAGGAAAGAACCAATATGAATCACTCAAGAAGGAAGTGATTGTATTGTCTTAAGTGGAAAAACTTTGAAGTTAAGATCTTCCTCATATTTGTCCATGCAAAACTAAAAACCTTAAGTTGTTATACAGCAGACATATTTGATACTTGTTTTTGTTACTTTATTTATGATGATGACAATAATGTTGCAACTGACATGAATTTCTGTAAGCAGTAAAACAAGCAAGAAACTTTCAATGAAGCTTATGCAATAGGATAGACCAAGGTAGATGTGGCTTTACCTACTGCTTGATCCAGGGCTCAAATGATATGGCCGGGATCTGTTTGTCTCTCTCCATTTCCCAGTGACCTGTCCCTTGGTGCTGCCTCTCTTGTCAGGCTCCACATACTCACAGAACTGTGGCAGCAGTCCCAGATTCTACATTCTCTCTGATTCACTTCTCAGAGGGAAAAGATAATAGTCTCTTTCCAGGATTCCTAGCCAAAGTCTCTCTAGGCAATTGCTCTGATTGGGTAATTGACCCCTCTCCAAGCCAATCACCATGGTCAGGGGTAGAGATGTGACCCAGTGATGACTTAAGCCTGGCATGCATACTTCATCTCAGAAGTTCATGGTTAGGAGTTACCAACACAGATATCCATGATCAATATTAATACCCAGTACTGTTGTCATGTATGAAGAGCTATGTGCCAGATATTACCTTATTACATCCCTATAGCCTGTCATTCATTTATTCAGAGACCATATTGAGGTCCTACCATGATGAGAAAAAAACAAAACAAAACATAGTCTTTACTCACAGTTTAGAAAGACAACATAGCATGAGGTAAGCGTTACTATCTACATTTTACAGATGGGGCAACTGAGGGTTCCTGATGTTATTTCAGTTCCCTACAGTATTACATTTATTTTAACTTTTATTTCAAGTTCAGGGGTACAGATGCAGGCTTGTTATATAGGTCAAGTTGTGTCATGGGGGTTTGTTGTGCACATTATTTCATCATCCAGGTATTAAGCCTAGTACCCATTAGTTATTTTTCCTGATTCTCTCCTTCCTCCCACACTTCACCCTCTAATAGGCCCCAGTGTGTGTTCCCCTCTAGTGTCTATGTATTCTCATCATTCAACTCCCACTTATAAGTGAGAAAATGCGGTATATGGTTTTCCATTCCTTGTTAGTTTGCTAAGGATAATGGCCCCCAGCTCGATACGTGTTCCTGCAAAGGACATGATATTGTTCTTTTTTATGGCTGCATAGCATTCCACATGTATATGTACTACATTTTATTTATCCAGTCTACCATTGGTAGGCATTTAAGTTGATTCCACGTCTTTGCTATTGTGAATAGTGCTGCAATAAGCATATGCATCCATGTGTCTTCATGATAGAACAATTTATGTTCCTTTGGGTGTATACTCAGTAATGGGATTGCTGGGTTGAATGGTAGTTCTGTTTTTAGGTCTTTGAGTAATTGCCACACTGTTTTCCACAACAACATTATAATTATAGATGACCCTTGAACAACGCAGGAGTTAGGGGTGCTGATCCCAGTGTGGTCAAAATCCATGTGTAACTTCTGACTCCCTCAAAACTTCACTATTGATAGCCTACTGCTGAACGGGAGCCTTACTGATAACATAAGCAGTCGATTAATGAATATTTGGATGTTATGCCTATGATGTGCTGTATTCTTATAATAAAGTAAGCTAGAGAAAAGACACTGAGAAAATCATAAGGAAGAAAAAATATATTTACTGTTCATTAAGTGGAAATGGATCATCATAAAGGTCTTCGTTCTCTTCATCTTCACATTGAGTAGGCAGAGGAGGAGGAGGATGAGAGAGGGTCGGTCTTGCTGTCTCAGAGGTGGCAGAGGTAGAAGAAAATCCACATGTAAGTAGACTGTGCAATCCAAACCCATGTTGCTCAAGGGTCATCTGTATGAAGTGACCAACAAAGACCCAAATCTAAATCTTAGTTGCCATGGCCTGACTTACTACTCCTTAGAACTTACTACACTACCTTAGCTTCTAAACTGGCCAAAAAAAGTGCCGCTTTGGGGAATAACCTACTCAGAATTTTATCTGTGACCATGAACTCCCATCATGAACATGATCTTGTGAGAAAGAAAAGAACTGCATGGGCATCTTTCCACTCCACTCCATACTGAGGAGTTAATATTAAATTATTTTAAACCTAGTGATAAGTAACCACAAACTGACCAACTAATTTTTGTGAATTAATTAATAATGAAAGTACTTTCATTCAACCTCAGTGCTTTATACCTGAGGTGCTTTATAAAGAACACCCAATCTAGTCTCACATACTTGGTTCTGTGAGAGCATCTTTGCAGCTCCATTGACAAGATTGGCATCGTCAATCCTATATGGCTTCCAAGAGTACAACAGGCCATCTTATTCTACCTATAAGGGAACCAAAGCTCAGAGACGTTAAGTAATAGGCAATTTCCATGGAAAGCTGTTTTTTTTTTTCTTTTCAGAAAAAGAGACATACGTATCAGCTGAATGGGGACATGACCCTTTGCAGTTCCTCCTCACCCGGTGTTGGCCTCTCAATTACAATCACCCCCTACCCTGTGCTCGCATGCCATCTTTGCTTGTGAGTGATACACACCTGCTGTTTAAAGGTTAACCCAACTTTAAGCTTCTCTAATATTTGACGGCTTTTGTTGTTTTGCAGCTTGTGTGAACTTTTTTGGTATACTTCTTTAGTGGCTGTCAAACTGCACCATTGTTCCAACTGAAAAATATCTATTTTGGGGGGCAACTTGAATAATTTAACAAAGCTATTGCCACTTTCACTTTATTTTGTTATAATTGTTTCATTCCTCCAGAAGTTTTCCTACTGATTATTGGAGTTCTGCTACCCTCCTAAACCACTTAAGGATGAAATTCAGATCCCCAAGTGCGTTTTTATCCCTAGTTACTTGGCGAGAAGGATTAAGTAAACTACCTAATACCTCTCTGTTTTGACACAGAGAATAGGAGGAAGAGAAAAGACCCATTGTGTTTGAACACATTCCTTCACAAAAATCCAAGCTCTTAGAGGCGGCTCATTTGTTTCACCATTTAACAAAATTAAGGAAGCCTGTGTTTGTCCTCATAGCTATTCTTGGCTGCCATGATGCTGAGGGAGATTGGGGATATCGAATGCTAGCATGGTTTCTTGAGGAAAAGAGGTTGCACATTTGTGTTCTTGTTTTTTAGTCTTTCTCACAAGAGAATCCATCAAATTGCAAAATAGCATGATCTTTCCCCAACACCGCTTTGGAGAGTTAACCAGCTTATCTACTGCTGTTGTTAACTCCAGAAAGAGTTTATCCTTTCTCTTACTGTTCTAATCCTCAAATCTGTTGCACATTAGAATCACCTAAAGCATATTTAACACATACCAATACCCAGTCCCCAGGCTGACCACTTAGATCAAGATATCTGAGGATAAAACCCAGCACACTTTGGAAAGTTCACCAAGCCACTGTAGTGTGCACACAGGGTTAACAGCATCTTCTCCAAAGCCTCTGGCTTCAAGAATTCCTTTAGAGTCATTGTTACAATGCAGCCAGGCAGGTCTGGGTTAAATCTCTACTCCACTAACTGGCTATGATGTAGGGCTATTTGTTTAGCCTTTCTGAGCCTTGGGTCTCCATCTATAAAAGAAGGATAATAATGGCTCCTACCTTGTGGAGTTGTGTTGAGGTTCTAGGCAGTGATGCATGGAGAGCACAGCCCGCCTCCACTGCAATGACCAGCTCATAGTCTTTCTACTTTTGAGTGTCTCTTCTGCTCAGTTCATATTATACAACAATGAATCTTCCTAAAGTGCTGCTCCCCTGCCCAGTAAGAAAGAGAAAAGCTGTGTCTGACTTCTGGGCAATGGGCTGATATGTACAGCTAGAACTTGGTGGTGTTAGTAGGTAATTTGGAATTCAAAGCTAGGCCCTGGTATCATACTGTTGGACATAATCTTATCAGACATCATCAGGTAATGTCACTCTGTGACCATGCTGAAGTGAGACAAAAACCAAGACCACTTCATAATTATTTCTAAGCAGAAAAACAGGTCACTGTTCAAACTACAAAAATATCAAGCACCTCCCACCCCATTTAGTATGAGTGAGTGTAGCTTCTTCACCTATTACAGCTTTAGCTTCACTCTAATCTTCTCTCCTTCTAGATAAAGTTTATTCAGATAGTCAATTACAGAATTATACCCACATTCTGACAGCACCCATTTCAGAGTAAACACCTTTTCTTTCAACTCCAAATTCAATCAAATGAAACCCAAATTCTATAAGGAATCCTATCTAACACCTTTCTACTGAGACACCCCATGGCTCTCTAGGTGCATGTTCTCCTGCACTGCCTCAGGTAATACACCCAACTTGTTCAACAACAGGCATGTTTCTGGTGGTCTTTGACTGGAAGGCATTGATTAGCCTCACTCTCTGATTCAAAATCCTATAATTCCACTTTCTGATTTAAGAACCAAAGCGTTCTTAAAACTATTAAGTTGCAATTATATTGCCCTACCAGGTCATCTAAGCTTTTTTCACTATGTCCTTCTGCTACCTATCAAACCCCATTTCTCATTGTTCTCTGGTATGACCTGGGATACTTCTGTCTTATTCACGATGTTTATTTTCTTGCATTTGCTCAAGTCATTTCTATACTTTCTTCCCTGATTGCTTCTCCCCTCACCTAGCCTGAAATAATAATAGAACACTTACTATGTGCTAGATGCTGTCCCAGGAATATGACTCATTAAGAATGAACAAAAATCTCTATATGCAAGGAGCAATAATCTCTAGATGCAAGGAGGGAAAATATAAATTTGGATCTTAGAGGCTTTGATGTATCTTATGATAAAATACGGCCAAAATATAGATCAAATTTATATGTAGCATGTTTTGTGGACAAAGGTTGCAAAGTAAGAGAGTAAGTAGAAGTGAGAAATATTCTTACTAGAATCCTGTAGGATTAAAAACCAAAGAGCTAGAGCTTCTCATTTTGATGATATTTAGATGTGGCTAAGCATAAGCATTGCAGTCTTTCCCGCTGGCTGTATTAACTTTCTCCCCCTGATGCCTGTGGAAGATGGAGGATGTGTCTGAGATAGTTCTCCATTAGATGCAGGTGTATTTTTTAGACTGGAAGTATTATATATATGTATAGATATAAAGATATATAATCAACAAACTGACCAAGCATGAGGAAACAAGACTACAATTTGAGCCTTCTGGGAGATCCACCCTCTCTCACATACCTACATGTGGAAAAAATAATGTGGCACAAACTTTTTAAGACTTATTTTATAACTATAGAAAACAAGAAAGATTGATGATGCTTAATCTGCCAGAAGATCAGTTCCCTGCTGTTGCTTTTCTTTTTATTTAATCCCCCACCTTCTTCCCCTGTACTAACTTAAAAACAAACGTCCAGGCCTAATTAAAATCAGAACCCAGTATCCGATTAGTGCACGTTTGGCAGACCTTAGCTTTGGCATTGTTTTCTGACCAGTTTACTGATTAGTGTTTATTACTAATCATCTGTGGCTGGAAACATGACCCAGAGAGAAGAAAGACAAGGGCAACAGCATGCAGTGACATTGTTAGAATTATTCACAGTGTTTTCAGCAGGAATCACTCAACTCAAATCCACAACCACAACAGATGCCTTAGCACGCCAAACCCCAGGCATTGGCGGCCGGGCAAAGCAGGCTTCTCTCTCAGCACTTGGCAAGACTCTTCTTCATTTTGCCCTGTGTCTGAGGTCCAGTGCTTGGCCAGGAGTAAAGGTGGGACAGGCTGAGGGAATAAGAGTTTGCTGTATCTGACAGCAATGCTCTGATGTCATATGTCTGCCCAATATACCATAGAAAATCAAGACTAATTTAACCTCTCCGAATTCAGCTTTTCTGAGGAGGTGTGTTCACCCCTGTAGTAGTTCAACAAATATTTATTGAGTGACTACTATGTGCCAGATCCCTGATGTTCTGGGGAAGGCAGTAGATGAACAAAAACATGAAAATTCACTATTAAAACTAATGACAGGAATTCACTGACATCTGAATTTTCAACTTTGTAACTGATACTATTACTATGGCACTTAAGAGAAATTCACAAAGGTTCTTCTTCCTAAGTAGATATGATTATAACTTTATTTTACCAAATTCATAGCCTAATGATTGCTGGCTTTGCTAATATTATAATTCCTTTGTTTTGAAACACATCTTTTGACAGTTAATTTTTTTCTCTGCTTCTAAAAGTAAGAAATTCTTATACTGAAGTTCATTTAGAAAATGTGAATTTTAACTGCCCATCATATTACCACCCCAAAACAACCATACTTAGCATCTGGGTGTAAAATAGGAAATTATTAAATCATGATCAAATGTTATAATCATATTTATGTAGGAATTATAGTATCAGCAAAACCAGCAATAATTAGGTTATGAACTTGGTTTAAAAAAAAAAGTTGTATCTATTTAGGAAGAAAAACCTTTGCCTATGAGTTTCTCTTAAGTGACATAGTAATAGTTACAAAGTCATCATGAAATCATGATGGCCTATTTTTATCTCTTGCTTTACACTCAAATGCGAAGCATGGTTTTAAATCATGAAAACATGTCTTTTTTTTTTTTCTTCAGGTAGTAATGTATTGCAAATTCAGCTACTTGAAATGAAGACAAAAGGACAGTATTCTAATGAGAGGGTTTCTTTAGGAAATGGTAGTTTCTTCTCTGAGTGAAATCTAAGTTAATTTTTGTATTTTTGCCAAATCAGAAAGGTATGAGAAATTTAGAACATGACAGAGGATGATACGAAAGATGTTTTATTTAATGTATTACAAGAATATTTGTTTAAAGGTTAACAAACACCTTTTCATCTGTGAAGAGAATTTTAGTGTCTGAGAAAGCTGTAGCTGAGTGATAGGAATGGTGTTTACCTATTTAGTTAGCATATTTTTATCAAATGTCTTTTATGTGCCGCTAATTAGGCAAAGAGACTAGGAAATAGAGGTATGGAGGCACTTACTCTAGGGGGCAAATGATCTTACTCCAGTAATAATACTCAAAGTAAGTATCATGGCAGAATATGCTGTACAGAGAAGTACAGATGCTGTGAGATTACATAACAGGGGCCCTAACTTATTTGAGATAATGCGAGAAGTCTTCCATAACCAAGTACCCTTTAATCTCACACAATGCATTTGTGAGAAGGTACCAGGTTTAGTCTGGTCCATGGTGGAGACCATTCCAGCAACCATGGTCAGGTCAGAACCCATATTTCAGCTGTTGAAAATAACCACCCTACAGAAGGGCCATTTTTACCTTGTGGATATGTTGGTGCTATGAGTATGATTACATAGTCAATTTGGAAAATAGCATGCCTGTGTGGTCAGTCAGCTTTCTAACTGACCTTTCTCAGAAGAGAATGTCACTTCCTGGAGACCGTTTGCTGGAACCCCACCCTTCAACCCTTAACGTATAGAATCACTTTGGACTTAGTTAAGGAGACACCAGGAATTCCAGGCTGTATGCATAAATGAATACAGAAGGGATCAGAGAGGTTTTTTGAGTGGTTGTGGCAAAAAGATTCATCATGATTTATGCACTGTACGTTGGAAGATGTCTCGTGTGAAGTCAACAACTGAAATCGAATAATTCAGCATGTGAATCATTTGCATCATCTCACTTGCCATGTTACTGCTATTTTTATGTAATTGCAAAGTGAAAAAATAAACTGTCATAAACTAACAACTGTCATTTGACATGATAAAGACCCTAGCATTTTAGGGATCTTCTATTTTTAGGTACTCTTCTGGTGCTTTTCATACAATTAAGAATATACCCTTTTTAAAATGAGAAGTATTTCTATATGTTATTTCAATGTCAAAGTTTAAAGAAAAGCAATGTGGAAGAATGAAGCATCAGATTTCTTTCTCAAAGACCAATTCTTCGCTGGTCTTGTTCTGGAAGGCGTAAGTCAAGAGAAAGCTCTCAATACCCATTAGACAGTGCAATAGTACAATTGACTCAATACAACCAAAATGAAATAGTTTAATTCCTTTCATGTTATTTTTAATTTTTATTTGTTTGTTTTTATTTATTTATTTGAGATGGAGTCTCATTCTGTAGCCCAGGCTAGAGTGCAGTGGCGCAATCTCAGCTCACTGTAAGCTCCACCTCCTGGGTTCACGCCATTCTCCTGCCTCAGCCTCCTGAGTAGCTGGGACTACAGGTGCCCGCCACCATGGCCGGCTAATTTTTTTGTATTTTTAGTAGAGATGGAGTTTCACCACGTTAGCCAGGATGGTCTCGATCTCCTGACTTTGTGATCCACCTGCCGCGGCCTCCCAAAGTGGTGGGATTACAGGCGTGAGCCACCGCCTTTCATGTTAGTTTTTAAAGTAGGTGGATATGAATGAACATAGTCTAACATCCTACTTTCCTTCCCATGAATCTTTTCTTGATTTAGTGAAAGGTAATTAATAAAAGCAGCTGCCTTTATTCATTTTATGCCTCTTTAAAAAAACACACACAAAACATGGCCTAGGTAATCTCGTATCATAGGCATCAACTGTCATATCATTCCCATAATTAATCTTATAACTAGAATTTGTTCCTAGTAGTATAATAAGAATATTCATTTTAACTAATTGTCCAGTTTTTTACTTTTTCCACTTTTCAAGTTTTCATCTTAAAGTCTTGCCTCCTTTAATCAAAAATACTGTTTTTTGAAAATGTTAATAAAACTTTTTTCTGGGTGTTAAAATGTAAACTCTGAAGTTTGAATATACTGTAAAAACTAGAAATTCATTTTTATTTACTAGCCATTGATCAAAGGACAAGATCTAACTTTACGTTTACTTTTGAAAATACATGTTAACAATAAAATTCATGAATCTTCTAGCATATTAACTGTATATACCCTTAACAGGGTCATTTTATGTCTTTCAATATCTTACATCTGAAACTCTTTGTACTTTGTTTGAACATCAGTTAGACACACACCAATATTTGCTTTTTTAGAATAAGAAATTCCCTCCGAGTCGAGTAGGCTATCTAGATAACTTATCTTGTCTAACAGTGTGCTAGGTAGTGTTTGTGGTAACAACAACAACAACAACAACAACAACCTCCTACAGATTATAACATGATTTAGAGAGCACAGCCTTTTCTCTGTATTTTCAGATAACTACACTTTTGTTTTCAGAATTGGAAACACAGTGGGTTTTTAAAGCCAAATATAATTTAAAATAAACTCTTGCATTCTCCTCTCTCGGCTCAGATCTAGGAATGGACTGAACCTAAGTGAGAAAGAATTAGACCTTTTGAAGTCTTTGGGGGAAAAGTGTAGGGAGTATGAAGGTTTCTGATGTTTTTCATCTGGGCTGGGTTTGCATCACTGAAGTGATGATGTTCTTCACACTATCCTTTAATACAGTCGAGCATGTTTGTGCAGCCGAATGTCATTTCATAGGAAAAATCAAACCCAATTTGGTGAGGTTTCTGGAGAAGAATGAATCCACTCTGGGATGGAACTGACAAAGTACCCGATTAAAACAAACACTATGGCCGGGCACAGTGGCTCATACCTGTAATCCCAGCACTTTGGGAGGCCAAGGTGGGCGGATCACGAGGTCAGGAAATCGAGACTATCCTGACCAACATAGTGAAACCCTGTCTGTACTAAAAATACAAAAAAAAAAATAGCAGGGCATATTGGCAGGCACCTGTAGTCCCAGCTACTCCAGAGATTGAGGCAGGAGAATGGTGTGAACCCAGGAGGTGGAGCTTGCAGTGAGCCGAGATCGTACCACTGCACTCCAGCCCGGGCGACAGAGTGAGACTCCATCTCAAAAAAAAAACCAAACAGAAAATGAACAACACTATGCGATGTGGAGCCCTGGTCATGCCATTGTAATGGTAAAGATTATTGCTTTTAGAGAAATACAATAATTTTAGTCAGAGGTGACAAAATGTATTATCTTTCCCTTTTCTCTTGGTAGAGCTTCCTTTCAGAAGGGAAATGAATCTCTATTATGTTCCAGTGATTAGGGGGGTAGAGACAACCTTCTGCCAGAGCTGAGAAGCTGACACTGCTAGTAATATTGACTGAGCAAATTGGTTTTGTGGGATTGCTGGATTCAACACTGAATAGTCAAAGGAATATCATGGCCACCTGACCCTGTATTGTAGAAGCTTGGTATTGGTTTTATCTGGACCAACCTGAATGACTTGTAGCCTGGTGTTAGATGGATGAGTAGATGGATCCAAGTGCCCAGGGGTCCAGCAGTACAGATTAGGTGCTACACACCATCCACATCATTCAGTCTGACTGCTATAGGAATGTCGCTCTCTCAACTAAAAATGCAAGACCTTTATAAGAATAGGTGGAGCCACTGCAAGTCTCCTTATTTGAATCTTCTCCACTTAATCACTTGGGTATATACCTTAGTTCCTCTCAATGCAAGAATCAAAAACAAAAAAATTGTTTAATGTGATAAGTTTTAACAACAAAATGATAGATATATCCATTGCATTACAGTGGCTAACCCATTGTAGGTGCTCTGTAAATATCTGTTATGTGTGTGATTTGGGGTTGTATATGTAGGTGAATCTGTCTTTCATCAAGCTATAACTCTGTAGTGACAAGGATTCCTTCTGCCATGTTTATCTCTGCGAACTAGGTGCAGACCCCAGCCCAATGGCCAACACTGAGTAATGATCCAATTCTTCTTGAATGAATTAAAACATGATGAACCATTGCCTTACAAGATACTTGCTAACCATCTAATTTTACATGTGTGGAAACTGAGTTCTACAGAGGCACCATGAGGAGCCATGTCCCTAGAGGACTGACTCATGGTGTTGCAGCTTTCCATCCTCTTGGTTTGGGTACTTAAACGTAGTCAGATCACGGTTTGTACCTTTGCTCTCTTTTGGTCCATGTCCAACCCATCCCTTCTAATAAACTGTTTTGGATTATTGGACAGAGGGATGCTGAGAGAAATGGCAAAGCAAAACAGTTTTACTCATTGTAAAAATATTCTGTTTAACTTTTAGGTTTGGCGGTACATGTGCAGGTTTGTTACATAGGTAAACTCGGGTCACATGGATTTCTTGTACATATTATTTTGTCACTGAGGCACTAGGCCTAGTACCCAATAGTTATCTTTTCTGCTTCTCTTCCTCCTCCCAACCTCCACCCTCAAGTAGACCCCAGTGTCTGTTGTCCTCTTCTTTGTGTTCATGAGTTCTCATCATTTAGCTCCCACTTATAAATGAGAACATGCAGTATTTGGTTTTCTGTTTCTGCATTAATTTGCTTAGGATAATGGCTTTCAGCTCCATCCATGTTTCTGCAAAGGACATAATCTTGTCCTTTTTATGGCTGCATGGTACTCCATGATGTATATGTACCATGTTTTCTTTATCCAATCTGTTATTGATGGGTAGTTAAGTTGATTCCATGTCTTTGCTATTGTGAATAGTGCTGCAGTGAACATTCATGTTCATGTGTCTTTATGGTAGAATGATTTCTAATCCCCTTGGTATCTACCCAGTAATGGAATTGCTGGGTTTGCATGATAGTTTTATGTCTTTAAATATCTTATGTCCTCATCAGGTGTAAACTGAGTTCTAAAGAGATACCATGAGGAGCCATTTTTTGTGTCTTTGAGGACTTGCCATATCTTTCCACAATGGTTGAACTGACATTCCCATCAACGGTATAAAGTGTTTCCTTTTCTCCACAACCTTACTAGCATCTGTTATTTTTTTAACGTTTTAATAATAGCCATTCTGACTGTGACATGGTATCACATTGTGGTTTTGATTTGTATTTCTCTAATGACCAGTGATATTTAGCTTTTTTTCATATGCTTGTTGGTGGCACATATGTCTTCTTTAGAAAAGTGTATAAATTCTGTAATCCTAGCACTCTGGGAGACTGAGGTGAGTGGATCCTGAGGTCAGGAGTTCGAGAACAGCCTGGCCAACATGACGAAACCCCATTTCTACTAAAAATACAAAAAATAGCTGGGTGTAGTGGCACGTGCCTATAGTCCCAGCAACTCAGGAGGCTGAGGCAGGAGAATCGCTTGAACCCGAGAGGTGGAGGTTGCAGTGAGCCGAGACAGTGCCATTGCACTCCAGCCTAGGCAACAGAGAGAGACTTCATCTCAGAAAAAAGTGTATAAATTGACATGGGTTCTGATTAAACTTAAGAGTTTCTACACAGCAAAAGAAACTATCAACAGAGTAAATAGACAACCTACAGAATAGGAGAAAATACTTGCAAACTATGCATCTAGCAAAGGTCTAATCTCCAGCATTTATAAAGAGCTTAAATAAATTTAAAAGAAAAAAAAAACACATTAAAAAGTGGACCAAGGACACGAATAGAGATACTCTTGATGGTACAGATAGTGGCTTACTTATGAGGACTATGAGAAACTTCTCTCAGTCCTCTGAGCTGGGAAACACCGGCTACTCCTGAGCAATTGGTGGGCTTTTCATTTCATCAATAATGTGCATTGTGTAACTGATTACAATTTCTTTTTCACTTTGTCCACTTAGGAAGTCAAAGCCAACTTTGAAGGCCAGCTTTGGTCATTGCATACCTATGTGTGATTTTCATTTCAGGAATCCTTTTGTAATTCTGTCCCTCTTTTCTCATCATGGTACTTGTTTATGAGTTTTATTCATATTTCATTTTAACATGCTATGACATGATGCTTTAATTTTATTAATTGGAAATTAGACCCTAAAAAAATAATCTCCAGTAGAGGCAAGATTTGTGGAGGTGGTTAAGGGTTTAAAAGATCCTGAGATAAAAAATACCAGCTCTACCATTTCCAGCTGTGTGACCTTGAGTCAGTTACTTAACCTTGGCTTATCTTCATTCATAAGATAGGGTGGTATAATGTTGACCACAAGGATTTGTTGCCAGGATTAAAGGAGATGATCTATGCATAATATCTAGGCCAGAGCCTGGGTTGCACAGCACATGTTATTTTTTTCTTGTTTCAGCTCTGCCTCTACCCCTCCTACCTAATCTACCTACTTAGTGCTCTAGAGACGGGTTTCTCAACCTTGGCACTATTGGGAATTGGGGCTAAATAATTTGTTATTATGGCGGCCTGTTCTGTGCAGTACAGGATATTCAGCAGCATCCCTGGCCTCTATCCACTAGATACCAGTAGTATAACCTCAGTCATGAAAACCAAAATATGTCTCCAGACATTACCAAAAGCCCGGTGTGGGGCAAGATGGTTCTTGGTTGAGAACCACTACTCTTGAAGTCTCCTGGTGTCTCCTACTGATCCGGACCACATTCTCTTCAGTAATTCTCTGTTAGGTCACACTTCCCCAGACCAGTTGACACATTGTTGTGTTTAATTTTTAAATTCAAACTTATTAGTCCACTTAGGATCTTTACTAATCACTCAGTAAGCGTTTATTGAGCACCAGCTAAGGTCTTTGCCCTAGAGGAGGCATTGCCCAGGGAGGTAGTTTAGCCATGTGTGCAAAGCACTGTGGCACAGCCCAGTGACTGCTAAAACTGGTAACATGCAAACTCCCCAGGCACGTACTGTACTTCTAGAAGGAAAAAGCAGGACACATGCTTTGACACATGTATACAAATAGTCATAAGTAGGTAAAAGTTTAATAAATCACCCTTTCGAGAAGGATAAAATTACATGAAATTAGAAAGTGCTTAGGAAAACTGGAATATATGAGGACTGTCACAGCAGGGAGTGATTAATTTTTCTAGATATAGGCAGATAACCTGACTCATACTGAGGCAGTGATAATTGATAAGAGGTTAAAGTGATGTCCCTTCCTGATGCCATTTACATTTTAATGCAGTGCTGTAATGTGTTCAGTGAGTCACATGGGGACGATGCTTGCAGAAATGGAGCTTGCACATTTTCTGTAAACTCACAAAGGCAAAGCTATTGGGAACAGGGAATATTTCCTGTAATAAACAAAAAGAAAACAAAACACATATTTAAAAACAACCCAGTTCTAGGTCCCCCATGATCTTGGGGACATTAGCCATGAAAAAAAAGCAGCAAGACCTGGAGCAAAAAGAGCTTGTAATAGAGTCAAATAAGATTTGGAGGTAGAGTCCTAAGACTAATGATGGTGATAGGAAATGATACAAGTTAATGATAGATGGAAAAAATGTTGGCAGTATTCTTCTCAATTTTTATTAAAAAAATAAATCAAGAAAGCATGAATTTGGCAAAAGTTTCTTCACTGTACTTTCCTCTTTGCATTGTGGGCTACTTACCCACACATGAACGAAATCACTCCTGAAGTGTGCAGTCATTTAGAGGTGGAATGAAACACGGAATTCATTGTTTTTCTCAAACTTAGCGCTGTTGATCACTAAACGTGTTTCATTGTGAAAGCTTCCTTCTGATGGCGACTGTGCTTTATCAATGGCTCGTTTTCAAATACAAGTTGCTGTATCTCCAAGTACAATGGCCATTAGTATGGACTTGTAATTTCTTTGTTTTTATTGGTGAAATTGTAGTGGATGTTGAAGGTGGCAGTAAAATTAGACAGAATACAAACTTTGCTTTTTGAGAAAGAGCTGGCATTGCTGTTCTTACACCAGGTTGCACACTGAAGTCACAGAAGACACACCATACTTGTATACAAATCTATTTGACTTCATGTCTAAAGAGCTGTATATTTGGTTGATAGGTGCAAGAAACCACCATGGCACACATTTACCTATGTGACAAACATGCATGTCCTGAAAATGTATCACGGAACTTAAAAAAAGAACTGTATATTTCAATTTAGGGACAAGGTGAGAAGGCACTAACTAATACAAACCAGAAATTCATTTTTATTACGTTTTCTAAAGCCCAGCTTTGTACAGTCCCATGAAAAACACAGATACTTCCCCTGTGTGTATAACAGGGTCATTCCAAGGACATATTTGTTGGACTTTGCTCTGTTGGCATCTGTTCAAAACGGCTAACAAAAGTCAGTTGGCTCTTACTTTCTGATCACTACCCTGGCCCCCAACAAATCACTAGCAAATTCCACTTGCTGAGTGTCCTCCTATTAGCATAATAGTGTGTTTTAATTTGGAGAAGTCACATGTGTTTCCTATAAGAAAGTTGTTTTAGGTCTTTAAATGTCTCTGTCAAACACTTTCTTTTTGTTTGTAGAAATAATTACAGATCAGTACTGTTGAAACCAAAACATCAGAGAAATTGCCTGTCCCAGTGTTTCTAATTTGGTGGACGTCTGCTCAGTGAATGACAAAAGCTTAGCTTGGCCATGCCAAGAAAAACATATCCAGTTTAACCATTGCAAATGCTGCCTTGGTTATAAGGGATGACAGTCACTGTACTTTGGTTGTTTCCTTCACATCCCAATGAAAGAACCCTCCTTCTACAAGGGCATGGCTGTTTCTGTGACTCCAATAATGGTAGACACCAGGTGACACAGTGACACTTGTCTTTTGATGCTCTTTTTTCCTGACTTTTTAGGAAGCATCTATGTTTGCCCATAGATACTCAGGGCCACTGCATTGATCAGGAGACACATCAACTAGGAGTTTTAAATGTTTCACCTTAGACTTTTTCTGATCTCTATCTGGGTGCATTTTTACTGTAATCTTCATAGCTACTAAAGGTAAAATAGTCATACATTGTAATTAAACAAAACATGGAAGGACATACACCAAAATGTTACATAGAGATGAGACTATAGGTAATTTTTATTTACTTATCTAAATTTGTTAAAATTTTAATCTGAGCATGTATTGTTGTTGTAGAAAAGAAAAAAAATTATGTTTTTCAATTCAATTCAAATTCCAGGGAATATATAAATGGTGATCACAAGTGTGGATGTTAAATCTTGTGAGCACAGACAAGAGAGAGCAAATACTAAGTCATCAGAGGTGGTGGACTGCAGCTAGCATAAACTCATATCAACAATGATAGCATTCAGGCATCTGCTGAGAACTGCTTCACTGGGACGTTCCATATATTATCTCACAATAACTCTATTATAGAAGTAATGATATTTTTCTATTTTTTTTAAGATGAAAACCTTTTGGTACAGAGATAAAAACTTGTCCTAGATCCCATGACTGGTAAGTTTTATGGCCAATATTAATGGAATCCACTAATGCCAAACACTGCTTTCCTCATCTTGGCATATTCCTTAGAAGGGGAGGCAAAATTCAGAAAGGAAAATTTTATTTGTTCTAAGTCCACATGTGTGTTTGGCAGTAAGATAGAGGAAGGTGGATGGTGACAAAAATGGAACCACTCAGGCAAATAGCATTTCCTTCACCCAGTAGGCTTTTTGTCTGATATCAAGTCATGGGTCAGGAAAAATGGAAAAGTTCTTTTTCTGTGTAATTCAGCATAGGAAATCATTATTCAGAAGCTCTTGCACTTCTTTCAGAATAAAATGCAATGCAACACTTTGGGTTTAATTTTTGGAAGTGCACAGCCAAACTTCCTGCAAACTTTCTTTGGATGATGTATACTGTCTTTTAAATTGTCTGCTCTTGAATACCTGGTTGGAGGTATTCTGCTCCCAAATGGCATGGAGTTCATCCTTTGAGGCTCTATAAGAGCATTTTGGGCCAGTTTGTTAAATGCCCTGCTAGTGCTACAAACTGAAGGATTTTTAAGAGGTATAATGAATGTATGCAGGTGATAAATCCAACAAAAATGTTTTTGTTTTACCATTCTGATGAAACAGATATAGGGAATGTGAAAGGTACATAAAGTGTATTTGATCTTATGCATCACCTATCTGTAGAAGAACATTAAAATTCTGAGCATTCATCTAAATGGATATGACAACATAATTTGGCATTTGTTAGACCAGTTCAGATATCAGGGCTTAATTTGTCTTCAAATAAGCTTTTGGCTTCATTACATTTTCAAGGAACTCTCTCATATGTGTATCTACAAAAAGGTAGGCCAGAATGACACTTTTTGTATCTTTTGTTTACTAAATCGCAGTGTCAGGATAATAAATGCTGTGGTTGGAGTATGTGTGTGTTTCATCTCTCTCAGGGAATTCTGTACTTCAAGGGCTTTCCTCTTCAACATTGCAGATAAAACACTCCATCACACTCTTTAGTGAAAGAGACACTTTCTCCTTCAAGATGCCTGTTCAGCTGTTCCACAGCTGAAGAGATGGGAAGACTTAAATTACATTCTTTTTCCTGCCATTAAAAGGGAATGGGGGCGAGGGGACAAGAAACTTGCATCTGGTTCAATTTCTTTGCCAAATTCTTCATTTAATTGTTTTGTAATTTGAAGAAAACCACAAATGACAAGATGAAATTGCTAGGAATATAAATCCAGAATTTAATTGTTCTTGTCAGGATTTCAATTCCCAAACCATGGTAATCTGAATCTCAGTTTTCTGAGCAACAAACATGAAAAGCATTGGAGGCTGATGCTGAGTTTGCAAGCCATCATGATCCCCACCACCCCTGCCCCCCACCACGTTCACAAAACTGTCTTCAATCAGAGAGAGAAAGCGAGGAAGGAAGTTGACTTCCCTTGTCCCTGTGGATTTGATCCCAACAGCTGGAAACTCAAAACAAGTTTTCTCAAGAAGAAATCATTACATCAAGCCCAAGATCCACAATAAACCAACACCTGAGTGCTAAACACTTAATTGATGGGCTCCTACAAGTTTAGAGCATCTCTGATAGCAATGAGGTTCTCCTGAAGACCTGCCTTTATTTTGATTTGTGGCATAAAGTTTCATGGACAAAAAGGCAACTTAGTCTAGTTGGTACTATTCTGGATTTTAAATTAGGAAACAGAGTTTTCTTCTCTTGTTCCACTGTCTGAAATGGTATTTCATCTACAGTCATGCTCCATTAGTGTTTGTGGAATGCATTTGTATGATGAGCAAATGCACAACAGAATGAACCCTAGTATTTTGCAAAGTGGTTGGGTAGACTCAGTTATCTACTCAGTGTTCTTCTCAAGTCTATGATGGCTCCGAATTCTAGCTTCCTGGGTCCTTCATGGATTTCATCCATTTAGATACTGCTCCAGTAGAATCCCCACCCCATGTCCCAAACCTTTTCCTTTTGGTTTCCTTTCATCAAAATTTACCAGAGGCCAGGTGCAGTGGCTCACTCCTATAATCCCAATACTTTGGGAGAGAGGCAGGAGGATCACTAAAGGCTGGAGTTCGAGATCAGCCTGGGCAACCTAGGGAGACCCTGTCTCTACAAAAATCTTTTAAAAAATTAGGTGTGGTGGTGTGCACCTGTAATCCTAGCTACTTAGGAGACTGAGGTGGAAGGATTGCTTGAGCCCAGGAGTTCAAGGCTGCGGTGAACTCTGATCACACCACTGCATTCCAGCTTTGAATGAACACCATCTCAAACAAAACAAAAACAAAACTTACCAGATCTATATCTCATTCCCCTAAAGCTCTGTTTTTGACTGTATTATAATCTAACAAAGTCATTGAGACTAAAATGCTATTGACTTAGAATGGTCTAATTTGCCATCCAATCAGATAATTTTCTTTTACCAACCTTAACACAGTTAAGTCACAAGTCATCACAGTCAGAAATCCCAAGGCCTATTATAGAGTCAAAATGAATTATGTCTGGGGGAATGAAAGTACCTTTTTGTGTCTACAGCCAATCGATTGCTTTCTTTGAGACTAACCTTGAAAGGGTGGATTAGTTCCTAATCTGACTTCAAGGCACTATTTTATGAAATAGTTTGTAAGAGTGATTGGTTACATTGTATGGTGAGGCAATTTAATCTCCTTTGTATAGACATATTCCTAAAATTATAGAACAAAAACTGAGTCACCAGAAACAAATCTAGAATTACTAAAGTCATGTGCATAAATAAGAAAATATACACGAAAAGTATTTATCCAGGAAATCCTTGAGAGATTTTAAAAGAAAGTAGAATTCTACATACACACTTCAAAATACGTTTTCAAACAAGTCCATAATAAGCATGATTCATTATTTCATCACATACGGAAAGAGTCTTAAAGTTTATATCATATTTTTGGCCCCCGAAAAATTACATTCACCATATTTCCTCTTTTCTGATAATAGTAGAAAATTTTAGGCAAATCTTAGTTATTCATCCAAGATAGTTCATATGGGCAGCTTGTAAACTTGTTTACATTGAATCCCACCAATGCATCAAAAATCTTGCTTTCATCAGCATAGAAAAAAATGGGCTTTTTCCTCAATAAGAAAAATCTCTATTTTGACAGCTGCTCTATTTATCAAGAACTTTAACTTTTAGGGATATCAAATACTGTAGTAAAAAATACTGCTGGGAATAAATGGTGTAGTCCTGGCTTTAATACTCAAATAAGTGAAAATAATGGTTTCTTGTATTCTTGAGTTGCACCATAGTGCTTTCCAAAGATTTTCTGTATTTTACCATGTGGATTTGGTATGATCATGCTCACTTAGCTCAAAGATTGCAAGCTCTGGTGAATGGCCATGTATTTGCTTCTCAGTTCATCCCAGAGAACCACTATATTGAAAACGATTGCCATAAGAGATATTATTAATATTTCTCCATCTTTAGATTAGTCCCATTAACCACCCCTTCCCTGAGAGTTTTTCAGATAGAGTCAATTGGTTTATTTATGGTGATGCGCTTTTCTGATATGGTACGAGTCATCTTAACGTATCTTTCCAGCCACAGAGCTATCTTCTTCCATGTTAGTCTGTGAACTGCCTGCTGCCTTTCCCTTCCATAGACCCCAGCCCAAGATTCATTTTTGTAACCAGTGGCAATACCCAGTTGTGGAAGTTTGAGTCAAGGCTGTACATGACACAAGCAAGGTCAAGCAGATTCACTTTCTCAGAATCTGTCACCAAGAGAGAATAGAATCAGGCTATCTGATAATATGAGGCTACAAGTTGAACATCATTGTATAGACTCATTCTGGGGGTGGCCAATTCAGTCATGTGTTTCAGAGATGTAGATAAAGAATGAAACAGGCACACAGAGACAGGTTTGAGAGAAAGGGAGAAACAGAAAATTTCTTTCAGCTTCCTAGTTCTAATTGCACCCTGAGACCCAGTTAATTTCCACCCTTGATAAGCTATCTCTGTAGTCTCATAATAAATTTCTTTTTTTCTCTTTAACTAGGCAGGGATTAGTTTTTGTTACTTGCTACCATGGTGTCCTCATGAATTCAGGTGGCTTGCCCTTGGGAGGTTTGAAAATATTGGCTTGATCTCCTTATCTCCTTAATTTGAATGCAAAATTTTCCAGAACAGGCGGTGGGGCGGGCTGGCGGGGAGTGGTATCAAGTCTCTCATTCCTTTTGGATGCTCCCATAGCCCAGTTCAGGGATCTGTCTTCAGCCTATGCTGCCAGCTGTCGTGTGGGAGAAATGAAGTGGGTATTAAGACTGGGATTTCACCCCATACCCTAATCTCTTGGAAAATAATTTCAGCTCTTCATATCTGCCCATCTTTCTTGGGGGAGGATTCAAGAACTATGCCCTACTTGATGTTCTCACACTTCTCAATAACAAGCTTATATATGGGCATATTATATGTAATTTTTAACTAGGACATTGTGGGAATCTCTCAGCAGGCATCTCCTGATGACTTCATGCCAGCTGCCAATTACCAATGTTTTTGTTTTGAATAGATTTAGTTACTGCATGTGTAGAAGCCAACTTTCCTTTATTATATATCATATTTTATTGTTTGACTTTTAATTTGTTTCAGTCTTGTATTTGGAGAAATTGTGCCTTTTAGTTTTAGAAAAGTCTTGTAACCCACTTCCTCCCTCCCACCCTTGACTGCTATTTCTACTGTGATAGCTACATTTTTTGTAGTGTCTTGGTGGATTGAAAATCATGGATCATGCATTTTTTTTAACTTGGTTCCGTATTTTAAAGTCTTATATTTATTCTCTCCTTAGTGAACAAATATGCTGCTATTCTAGATTTAGTGTTTCTCAAACTGTAGAGTGCACCAAAATTACCTGGAGGCGTTGTTAAATGTAGATTGCTGAATCCCACCCCAGAGTTTCTGATTCAGTACATCTGGAGTGAAGTTTGATCATTTGTATGTCCAATATGTTCCAATATGTTCCAGTGATGCTATTGCTGCTAGTCAGGGGACCACACTTTGAGAATCACTCTCTAGAGCATCAAAGGAAGAGGTGCTCTTGGCCTTCCCAATGTGTTCCTTAGCCACTCAACTAGTATTGTCATGCAAAACCCACCTATGAAATTCTGTTGAAAACCCTTAGCAAGTACCATGGTGCTACTTAAGGACATAAGGAGCCATTGTTTCCCTTTATTTGAGTATTAAAGCCAGAACTCATGATTCATTCTCAAAAGTGCTTCCTACCACAACACTGACATTCTTAAAAATTAAAGCTTGTGAAAAATATAATTGTGGTAATTGTCAAAATAGGGATATTATTCATGATGAAACATAAAGACCTACTTGTTTTTATGATGAAAACAAAATTTTGTGTGTTTATTATAGACATTTTTATGTTTATTATAGGCAATTCAAGGCTATTATGAGATTTCTAACATTGTCCTTCACCTGCAATCCAATATTTTCTTATAGGAAAGAAAAGGATAGACCTGCTTCTAGCTTAGGACGAATTTTACTAATCCTCAGCCTACTATATTTATGACCTTTACTGATCCACTTTTGAATTGTGCCTATTTAAATGGTTATATTTCCTGGTACTCTTATTTTGTGGGGTAAAGCCTTTTGGGGGTATCAAAATATGGCTAAACTTTGGGAACATGTTATTAGTGTGAATATCATGAGTGTAATAGAAGAAAAAAGGCTGAGATCCACTGTCTCATATGACCAACTGTCACCTCTTTCCCCTTGGATTTATTGAGCTAGTAACAGGAAACCAAACTTGGTTCTGGTGATCAGGATGCCCCCATCATGTGCATGGCAGGGTTGCTGGGCAACATGAAAGCACAACTGAAGAGTCTTAACATTAGCATAGATGATGTAGAAACACAGAAGTAGATGTGTCCCCTACTGCAATCTAGATCATCATCTTACCAAAGAGGCAACAGACCCAGCTGCCCTGGAGGCAAACTGAGAGGCTTAGGGAGAAGAGTCATCAGAATTCAGTAGAAAGTTGCTAATAAGCACATCAGTCTAACTGAGGCTGAAGCAAGATTCTATGTTCAAAATTTAGTTCTCAAGGAAACAAAGGCTTCAGCAAGGTTTTGTCCGTCTGATCATTCATTCATTCATTCATTCATGTATTCACTCATTTAACAAAGAGGTATTGAGGGTCTCTGATGTGTCAGGCACCATGCTGGGCTCTGGGGATCATAAGGTGAACAAGAAATACATTGTCCTGCATTCCTAGAACTAATATAGTACCAGGGGAAACAGATTAGGAAAGATTAGGCATCCAGTAAGAGATGTAATTACACTTGTGCTGTTACTAATGAAAAATACAGAAGTTTGGGCAGTCAGGAAAGGTTTCCAGGTAGAAGAAAAAGTTGTTTAAGCTGAGGCTTAAAGAAAGGAGAAGAGATTGATTAGGTTAAGAGGGGAGGGCTGGCGGAAAGGGGAAAATGAGGGGAGGCTGTCCCAGGTAGAGCAAAGAGCAGGTATGAAGTGCCTGAGGCAGGAAGGAGTGCAGAGTATTGGCGAACAGATGCAGGGGCCGAATTTCAGCCTCCCCTCACCCATTCAGCCAGGGATTCTTGTGCAGGGCACAATCTAAATACCTACACAGAAACCTGGGGCTGTATAGCATGGCAAATTCTGCTTTCTCATTTTATTTGGCCTCTTCGTCATATGTCATACAAGTTACCACTGCCTTCTTCTTGAAACACTTTCTTCCCCAGGTTTCCATACCTCACACACGCCTCATCTTCCTTTTACCTATGCTAGTCTTTTCTTCTCAACTGGGCCTCCATTCATATGCCCCAAGGCCTTGTTTTTACTCCTCTTCTCCTTTTTATTTGCACACTCCCTTGGTGATCTCTTCTGAACCCGAAGCTTTAAATCTCAATATGGTGATGATGTCTTCATTATCATCTCCAGATCTGACTTGCCCTCTGAGCCTTACATTCCTGAGTCCTACTGTTTGACATCCGTATGTATTTAATATGCATCACCTCATACATATGAATTACATAGAACTCATTTCCCCCTCATACCCAACCTATTTCCCCATCTCAGGAAGTGGGACTTAATTCTTGCCAATTAAGTCAAAATCTCAGGAGTTATCCTTGATTCCTCTTTTTTCTGACCCTACAGCCACTTCATCAGCAAATCCCATCAACTGTAAATCTAAAATATATTTCAAGATTTTACCAAGTTTTCACTATCTCCACTTCTCCCACTTTAGTCCATGCCATTATCACCTTGCACCTGGATGCAGGTAATAGCCATTCACTGGTCTCCTTCTGTCTACCATGCCATCTAAAATCTATGGTCCATTAGGAAGTTAGGAAATTCCTTGTATACAAATCTAATGAATTCCTATTCAGACAAAATGCAGTCTTTACTGTGGTCTACAACATCATATCTGTTCTGTCCCCTGACTACTTGTCCACAGCTCTCAACTCCTGTTCTGACTGTTCTCATCCACTAGGATCAAGTCACACTGGGGACTTCTGTTGATTAAAGTCGTTGTGCTTACCCTCTTCTCAGGGTTTTTGTACCTGTTCTCTTGAGAACCACAGATACCTCAGATGTGCTCACTCCTGGCTCATCTCACCCTCAGACCATTGCTCAGGGAAGAGGGTCTCCCTGGGTCACCTTTAGTAGCTCTTCCACCCCACAGTCAAGGGCTACTTTGTGGCTTGCCTTCATTCTCTTCATAGGCTTATCACAATCTAAAATTTTTATTTATATTATTTGTGTGTGTGTTTCTCTGCTCATCCTCATCTAAAAGCTAATGTTTCTGAAGGCAAAGACTTGGTCTCACTGGCAACTCTTACACTTAGAAAATGAACTGATGGTCAATAAATAATGAAGAGTAAGTCAATAATTGAATTTCTCCAACTTTGAATGTTATAATCAAAGCCAATACATTAATTTCCCAGAAATAGTTTCCTTGAAACTACCTACTTTTTCATACATTACAATCTAGATTAAAGGTTTAGGATGACCCCTATATTGTAAACTTAGAAAAAGGTTGTGCTTACTGCATGTGGCTGATGCTTAGAATTAGTAGCTCATTGGAAGGGAATATATTGAAAATAACAAGGGTCTTTAGATCAAGTGATCTGGATTTTAATCCAATCTCCAATTTTTGCTATGCCAGGTTACAAACCTTTCTTACGCTGTTTCATCAACTATCCAATGGAAAAATGCCACCTGACCTGCAGGTCTGTAATAAGGATTAGCCATATGTACAAAAAAAAATATGAGACCTGGCACATAGTAAATGTTCAATAAACCACACTGGGCTGGTAATGATATTACAGCTTTCATTGACTGAAGCTATGAGAGTAACATGCCTAACCTAATTGTTTTTCCCTCCTTGCGTTTCTATTTGCTCTTCTTGATTTTTATTTTCCATTTCATGACCCTCCTTCTCTCAAAACTCTATTTTAGACTTATCTCTTCCATGTCTTTCATGTCTCTACTCCCGTCTGTCTCCACAGTCTCATCATTTATTCATGGAGGTATACACTCATTCCTTCGTTCATTCAGCTTATTCATCAAATATTTAATGAGTCCTTGCTTTAGGCCAGATTTTGGGCTTCAGCAGAAAACAGTAAACCACTTAAAGTTTCCATATTGGGTCAATTATTTAAGTTCTTATGTAAATAATAGTCAAGATTAGTACAGTTAAAGCCAAGCCTAAAATATAGTATCTCCATATAGCAAATAATCTATCTTTCCTGACTTGGGAGACAACCTGTTATAGTGGAAATTATAAGGGATTTAGAGCCAGAAAGGTTGGGTTCACATTTTAGCATTACCAGTGATGACCTGTGTGACCTGGAACATGTCTTCTCAGCTTTGCATTCCTCCTACCACCCCTTGACCACCACTGACACCTTTCTTATGCTCTAACATTCAGCTCTGGGAAGCCCTGCCTGACTCGTCTCCTTCTGGATTCCTAGCACCTGGGTTACCTTTGTCTTAGCACTGACCACATCTGGGATTCCATGTCTGTCTCCACATCCCATTTTTAAGCTCCTTGAAGATAGAAAAATCATGTTTTTCTATCTCTAGTCTTTAACATTGCACACACAGTGGCCAGTAAATGTCAAAACTGGTCCCAGTGAAATTTGGCTCCTCTCCTGTTTACACTGTGCCATTCAGTTTGCATTCTCTTCATGTGCCCTGGTGTGTTAGTTGTTTTGGAAGCATTGGTGCAGTGTTATTTGAGTGTTTGACCTTCCAAACTAAGCATCACCTCTCCAAGGAGAGGGCCCCCATCTTCTCCATGTTTGTCCCGCCCACTGACCTGTGTTCTGTTCTGGTCTGTGTAAATGTTCCCTGTTCTTATTGTTGACTAAGTGTTGAGCAAGTAACTCTCCAAATGTTAAATCCTTTGAGGAGGTCAGCAAAATCCCTCCTTTGCCATTTCCCTCATTCTTTGGGGACAGAAGAATCCCCCTAGAATTACTTCTATGCTCTTCACTTGTCATCAGCCTCAAATGACCTCCTTGAAAGCACAGCCTCTGTAGGTAAGGTATTTGTTCATCTTTATGAATGTCAGTCTCTTGACATTCATGGTAAATAGACAAGTTCTCAGTCTCTTGACATTCATAGCAAATAGACAAATCCTTCAGTAAATGACAATGGTCCCCAGCATCACATTAAAAGCTCTTGGGGATAAACACTCAAGAGTAGTCATGGTTCATGCTCAACTTTCAAAGGCTTTGTGACGTGCTTACCTACGAAAAAAAAAATTTTATACTGTCACCTGTTATAGCCTCAACAGCAGCAGTTTGAGAGCCCTCATCTATATTTAAACTTGCTGTTGCTTAGTCAGGAACAGGAATGTTTTCTGCCAGCATTTCCAAATAGCAAGACAGATGTGGCAGCTTCCAGTATAACAAACACAGCTCACTGAAGGGATGCTTCTTTGGTATTCACTACTACATAGGTTTGCCAGATAATGCCCATCTTATGCCCCCACTGGAGTTGCCATTTCAGTGACTTTCTCTCAAATCCTGAACAAATTCTAGAGTCTTGAGCCTCCCGGTGGGCCATTTTGGCAACAGCCTATTCATTACTCATAATTGAATTAACAAATATTTATCAGGTACTTACTATGACTTGAGTACCTGCTACTGCTTGAGAAGTAGATTGGTGTAATAGTTAAAAGCACAGACTCAGAAAACCAAATTACCTGGATTGAAGACCCAGATATCTCACTTATTAGCAGTGAAACTTTACGGTAGCACACTTAACCTCTGTATACTTCAGTTTTTCCATTAGAATTGGTTAGTAACGGCTATTGCTAGTATTATTCCCATATTCCTGGTCCTGGAGAAACAGCGATAAGCAAATTGTTAAAGCTCTTGCTTAGAGTCTAACAAGAGCGATCAATACAATTACACTAATGATTGTATACAGTAATTACAAACAGATATATACAACACACTATATAGGAAAGGAAAGCAAGAAGGGAATGTGAGGGCATAATCACAAAAGAAGTGGTCCTGAACTTGAGCATCAGCCCTGTGTACTACATAATCTATGAGTACCAGCTAGGCAACAGGGCAGAAGAGCATCACAGTGAGAGGGAAATACATTTACTGAGGTTGCATGGGTAGAGGCAAGGAGTGGTAGTGTGTCCGGAATCGGTGGGTTCTTGGTCTCGCTGACTTCAAGAATGAAGCCGCAGACCCTCGCAGTGAGCATTACAGTTTTTAAAAATGGTGTGTCCAGAGTTTGTTCCTTCAGAAGTTCAGATGTGTCTGGAGCTTTTTCCTTCTGGTGGGTTCGTGGTCTCGCTGACAGGAGTGAAGTTGCAGACCTCTGTGGTGAGTATTACAGCTCATAAAGGCGGCATGGACCCAAAGAGTGACTAACAGCAAGATATATTGCAAAGAGTGAAAGAACAAATCTTCCACCGGTGCCGAGGGTACCGGAGTGCGTTGCCTGCTGTCTGGTTCTGGGCAGCCTGCTTTTATTCCCTTATCTGGCCCCACCCACATCCTGCTGATTGGTCCATTTTACAGAGAGCTGATTAGTCCATTTTACAGAGCGCTGATGGGTCCGTTTTGACAGAGTGCTGATTGGTGCATTTACAATCCTTGAGCTAGACACAGAGTGCTAGACAGAAAAGTTCTCCAAGTCCCTACTAGGTTAACTAGATACAGAATACTGATTGGTGTATTTAAAAACCTTGAGCTAGACACAGGGTGCTGATTGGTGTATTTATAAACCCTGAGCTAGACACAGAGTGCTGATTGGTGCGTTAACGATCCCTTAGCTAGACATAAAGTTTCTCCAAGTCCCCACTAGACTCAGGAGCTCAGCTGGCTTCACCTAGTGGATCCTGCACAGGGGTTGTAGGTGGAGCTGCCTGCCAGTCCCACGTGTGTGCCCACACTCCTCAGCCCTTGGGTGATCGATGAGACTGGGTGTGGGGCAGCACAGCCCTGCGGTGCTGGTTGGGGAGGCTCAGGCCTTGTGGGAGCCCACTGCAGAGGGGTGTGCTTGGACATGGCAGGCTGCAGGTCCGGAGCCCTGCCCCGCGGGGAGGCAGCTGAGGCTCAGTGAGAATTCCAGCAAGTGCATGCGGGCCAGCACTGCTGGGGGACCTGGCACAACCTCTGCAGCTGCTGGCGAGGGTGCTAAGCCCCTCACTGCCCTGGGCCTGTGGGGCCCCCCGGAGCCTGCACCTGCACCCGTCGGAACTCGTGCTGGACTGTGAGAACCACGCACAGCCCCGGTTCCTGCCCATGCCTCTCCCTCCACACCTCTAGGCAAGTAGAGGGAGCCGGCTCCCGCCTGGGCCAGCCCAGAGAGGGGCTCCCACAGTGTAGTGGCAGGCTGAAGGGCTCCTCAAGCGCCACCAGAGTGGATGCTGAGGCCGAGGAGGCACTGAGAGTGACGGCTGCTAGCACTTCTCAGTAGGCTCGGGAAGAATGGAGAAGAGCTATGAAAGGTCTTTCAAGCCATGTTGAAGCTTTTAGTCATTATCAATTTGGGAGTGAGAATTCACTGAAAGATTTGAAACAGATAGGGTCCTAGTGTTGGATTTGTGTCTTAAAGAAGTATTCTGCATGTACCTTAGAAAATGGATTAGCAAGGTATCAGAAAATAGGTATCAGATGGCCCTGCCTAAGCGGCCATTCAACAGTGGAAGCCAAAGATGAAGGTGGCTTGGATTATGATGCTGTGGGTAGAGATGGAGATCAATAGTTTAGATCCTTTTTCATATTACCTGGTATCTCCTACCCTTGGAATACCAGCTCTGCCTTTACCCAAGGTAATGGAGTAGTTAATTTTCATAAACCCTCTATTAGACTCTAAAATTCTCAGATCTTCTATTGGGAAGGAGAGACTGCAAACGGATGTTTAAATGTTCAGAAATTATTTCCTAGATGCATGGAAACTTCTGGTGATGCTGAGGAGCCAAAAGATAAATACAGTACGTGTTCAGGAAGAAAAGAAAGAAGAGAATTGCTGAAATCAATGATAAATTTCATTTTCATAAAATAAAAATAAAAGTGGTCCAAGTTGTTGGCCATGACTTTCCAAGGATCAATGAGTTTTATGGGTGGTGCACAGCCCTTTGGCATCTTCAGTGGAAAAGTTCATCTCCCTGGATGTGGCAGAGACTTTGCTCTTGCACGAAGGCAGACCTTGGCTAACGTTGCACACGCCTGTGTTGACAGTTTTAAGATAGGAAACTTTCAAAGACAGGGGTTTGGAAAATGGGTCTTTGCCAGAGTGCCTGATGCAGGAAGAAAACATTTGGAATTAGATTAGAATCTTCCTGTTTACTACCAGGAAATGGAGACAGAGTAACAACTCTTATGGTATGAAACACTGAAATGACAACAGCAGGAAAGGTTAATAGCTTAAATCTTGTTGAGCACTGTTATATATTAGCTTCTTTACTTACTTCATGCTTATTTAGTCTTCATGACAATGGTGGGGAATTTGATTTTTTTTTTTTTTTTTTTGAGACAGAGTCTCGCTCTCTTGCCCATGCTAGAGTGCAGAAGCGTGATCTCAGCTCACTGCAAGCTCCGCCTCCTGAGGTTTGCGCTATTCTTCTGCCTCAGCCTCCCGAGTAGCTGGGACTACAGATGCCTGCCAATATGCCTGGCTATTTTTTTTTATTTTATTTTTGGTAGAGTCAGGGGTTTCACCATGTTAGCCAGGATGGTCTCGATCTCCTGTCCTCGTGATCCGCCTGCCTCGGCCTCCCAAAGAGCTGGGATTACATGCGTTAGCCACCGTACCTGGCTGATATCCTTATTTTTTAAATGAAGAAACTCAAGCTCAGAAAAATTAAATGACTTATTCAAGGTGACCCAACCTGGGACTGTAGAGATACGATTTGAGCCTATTACAATCTGGTGCTCAAACTCTCACCCTCTTTCTACTTTATGAGATCTCTATATTTACGGCATTGTTTGCCTAGTCTCATCATTGGCTTAAGTGAGATTCTCTATAAGGACCTCCCCTCTCAGCCCTCTTTCAAAAGTGAAAATAGCTCCCTTTGGAAGTATAAGAAAGGAAGGCAAATAAGATGGGGAAAATCAATGGTTCTACTACTTTTCTGTTTCTCCAGCAGCAGAGCTTAGGACTGGATGACAAAATACTGGAAGAAGAAGGAAAAAATGTTTTATAAAAAAGCAACAGAAACATAATCTATGGCTAATGTGTCATAGCATTGAAATTGGTACCAGGTGCTACTTTATGGAGGTCTGATGGATTTATTAAGGGAAATACTGTGATTAAGATAGAGTTTACCATTCATTTTCTTTCCTTATGGTCTCTACCTTGTGTCCCTCAAATGCCCACTGGCATCCAGCCTTCTTTAATAACCTTCTGGTCACCAAAATCATTAACAGCAGTTTCCTCACTGGGGATATTGGTTGGGTCAGGTAGAGCGCCAGCATTCTCTGGAAGAAACTAACTGCTTGAATCACAGGCAAATGCTATAATCCAATCTCTAATAGCTGTAGCAAGAATACATTAGCAAGTTATATTGAAATTCCAGGATGACTAGAATTTAAATATATATACACATTAAAATATACATACACATACACACACACACACATATTTCAGGCCTTAGGTCTGCACCTCAACCCTGTATTCATTCCTTTGATATTTTTCCTGCTCTATATTAATGAGTAGATAGTTCTATCTTCCTCTGCTTCTAGAAGTCACATTGATAATTTTAGCCACTTCAATGTCTCATCTGTATTATTATGGATTTAATATTATTTTTAAATCAACATAATTTCTCATACTCAGCTTCATTCTAAACATATGAAAAATGAGACTGGTAGTAGTTACGTTTCTCTGTATATATTATAGTCAATACATAACTGTTATTCCTGTGTACCATCCAAGTTAACCTCCTGTGAGATCAGTATGTAAACTACATTAGAGAAGCTTCCTGTGTAGTGAAAAGAGACCAACTCTGTCACTTATAGGCCAGTGGCTGCAGTCATGTTCTTCCCACCTCCTAATAAGAGTCTCCCCATCTGCAAAATGAGTTATTACCTGTCACATACAGTTGTTATGAGGATTCAGTGAGACAATTTGTGATAATTAAAATTTGTTTCCTACTGTCTATCAGACACCATACCATGCTCTAATTTTACATATTTTCCTATTTTATCCTGACAACTGTCTTATAAGCAAAGCACTGCCGTCATGTCCATTTCTGATTATAAGGCTTTGGTGAAGAGGTTCCTCTTTCCTCAAGTAGTTGAGTGAGAATTTGACCCCCTTTCTGCTTTATTATGAAGTCCAGGCTTCTGACCTCTTTCTCTGCACCATCAGTGTGTCTAGGACTGGGCTCCGCACCATAATTACATCTCTCAGACTCTCACGCTCAGTGAACATGTATTCCTCTCCCATTGTATGAAGGTACCAACTTATGTTGTTCTATCTAGGTTGCTAGATTCTTACTGGCCAGGGCTGCCTTGTTCTTCTCCCTTTAAGGACACTGGTACCATATGGCACAAAGTTGACGCTGAAGAGCTATTTGTAGATGACTTAAATGAGGACTCTGTGATCACAACTGAGTCTGCCTTGAGAAAGACAATGTTTCAACTCTCTGTAGTGACTCTAGGACAGGTTTGTTGTACACAGAAACCATACAAGCCTGAACAACTCACCAGATGAGAGTCTGAAAGTCAAGTTCCCTTGTTTTTCCTCCTTAGCCAAAGATTTCTGCCTTTATAAAGAAGACTTCTGTAGTCTGTGTGTACCCTTTCAGAGTTAATTAGAAATCCGAGATTCATTTTTCACAGGGAAGTGGAGAAAGATTGCACTTGCCATACTTGGTGTCTAGAGAAGGATGAAAGGTGATACTGAGGTGAGAGAAGGGCATGCCTGGACAAACAAGACTCTGCTTCTTCCATAACTCCATGTAGAATTCTTCCCTATTCTGGCTTCCTTTATTTTCCTGATGTAAATAGTTAATTAGCCTTTTCCATTTTATGACTAGCTTTAAAGAGCTGATGGAAGCTATTGGCCCTTCCCTCAGGAAAATGTGTGTACACACACACATACACAAACACACATTTGCACACAATTGCAAGAACTAAATGGACCTTCCTGAGAATCTACTGACCTCTCCTAAGGCCCCACCCTCAGGTTAATATTCTCAAGGGTTCTGGAGACTTGGTGGGATATTCTCTCCAGGGAAAAATGACAACCCATTTGGGATGTCTTCTGCGATACTGAAAACAAGTATTTGTTTCTCAGGAACAACTATTCATTTTTAAAAAGTTAAAATAACACTGGAGTTTCTTGCCTCAGACAATATTAATATCCTATCACAGCATTTAAACCAGAAGAGAAGAAAAGATAACAAAAACAGAGAGAGATGGCATATCCATTATGGTAATTAAACACCCAAACCTGACTATTTAAAAGTAACTTTTCCTGTGTATGCATTGACAAGCAATATAGAAATAATAATGATGAAAGCAAAGACTTAAACAGCTCTTACTAAGCACTAGGTGTTACTCCACATGCTTTAACTAATATGAATGATTATGTTATCTTTTCCTTCATGGAAAGTATAAGAAAGGGAAAAGATTTTATTTTTCTTAAACAGAACCCCGAGTGAAATAGAGATTTAAAATATTCCACTGAAGTGACTGTCAAATCTGTATTACTTCTCTGTTATGATGCTTTACTGGGTAAATTTTTATGTCTCCAAGGATTTAATGGGATCCAATCAACTTGCCACTCAGTAGGGGAGGTCCAAGGATTCCTACCTCTCCATGGGTCATCTGGGTGACAACAAGCAGATTAATTGTACAAAGCCCAGACTCCTTCAAAGGAATCTCATGAACCCTAATGCCTTGCTTACCCACATTGTTCTCTAAGAAAATTTTTGTTTTCCACCTCGGTTGGTATGTTGCAAACACTTTATCCCAGAGACACTGGGGGCCATGGGGAATGGAATGCTGCCCATGAGCCAGATGTTTGTAAACCTTAGCTCTGAAATGTGGCACGATACCACAAACTGTCAAGTTGTATAAAAACTGAAGAAAAGACAAAAACGGAATGTAATATTTACCAGATGAGATTTGTGTGTGTGTGTAATCTTGTTGGAATTTTGGGAGTATCCGACTCTCATACATTTCAAAAAGGGCCTTGTGTCCCATTCCATTCTACCCCCCACTCATCACCCCTTGTTGCTCCCTCCTGCACAGGGAACGAGAAAGTTATGTGAGTAAAAGGCTTTGTCCTAATAAACAATGAGCTTGAGATAGCCCTAGGCACTTAGCTATACATTGAAGGATATACAAGGCGTTTTTGGCCCCATCTCAGAGTGAGAGTCCTGAAAATATTATTTCTGGAACAATTTTCAGAAGTAGTGTGAAACAATGGGATATTATGTGTGTTGGCGATTTTTATTCTGCACGAGTGGTTAAACAGTTATATAAGCTCTCTATTTGTTAGCTTGTCCAAAATTTTAGCATGTATAAAATAAAACTAGATTCAAGTGAGAATTTCCAAACATACAGAATAAAATATTTTTCTTAGTATGACTATTGATATAATCTCATTATGTGTATATTCTGATACAAGTGAACAACCTGAAGAAACCAATAGGAGATCCCTGTTTAAATGACTTTAGGATGAATCAAAATGGGAAAAGAGGAATTTTAAATGCATTTGAAACACAGGTTATTTTGGAGAAATATCAGGTTATTTAATTTTGAAAATGTAGGGAATCCTCTTAGTTTGAAGGGCTACATCACAAGTTTGGGTACCCTTTCTATTGAGAGAGGAAGTGAGAAATTTGATTGAGTGGCTTCATTGTGACAGACACATTTGTAAAAGGTATGTCTAGCCCACCAGTTTTGTACCATATTACCCTTCCTCCTTTACAACTGGTTAGAACAGGGGTAGACTCAGGACTTAGGGGGAGGTAGGCCAAAGACTAGATGACTCATTCAGTTCTTTCTCTTGAAAATCTGAACTAAGAGACCCAACACCTGGAATCAGACAATGGCAGGTGTCTGAATGAAAGGTTACATTGAGATGAGAATGAGGTGGCCCTTTTCAGCCAATTGTGAGCTGAGAGAGTAGCAGAGAAAGCCAATCTGCCCTGACAAGTGGGAACTTTGATCAGTGGCACAGAGAAAAGAATATAAGGTGTGTTCCCAGAAAGAGATATATGGTAAGCACAGATGCCTCACAGATGGATGGTTTTTCATTTCCTGTCCACGTAAGGCTCTAAAATAGATCACTCCCTGATTCGGAGCTAGCTCATATGGATCTCTCTTACACAGATGCCAACTGCCAAAACACCTCTGCTGGTAATAAAGTTCTAGCACCATAAAACTCAAGACTAGAAAAAATAACCAAGCATTTCACTTTCTCAAGTTATACAAATGTAACATTTAAATTTTGCCTTACAGATATGGAAATTTTACAAAACTTGTTGTTGACTTGGTTTGTTTTTTACAAAAATCTCTTATACCTTTGGGTGACACTGGAGTGTAGCAAAACCAGTGTAAGAGACATGTTTGCTGGGGAAAACATAGTGACTGTGCTTGGCATAAAGCTGTGTTTAATAATTGGATATTGAATGGAATTTATGGCATTACGCAAGATAGGTGAGAGCAGGGTGGGTCTGCAAATAAAACTGTTAATAGTTACATTCTAAGTCTACCATAGATGGTTGATTTCAATTCTTTTTATCCAGCTGTGTTGCAGTAAGTGAAACTGGAAGTGTTAATAGGGAATTAAATGAAATAGATACTGTACATGTGCATGATGGGAACCATAAACTCCATAACCTTACCAGAAGATTCTAGAGGAGGAGAAAAAGATCCCCATGGTGTGCTAGTGGATAATTTGAAAGAAACTACCTTACTTTCAAGTCCCACTCTGATTAACAGAGGCTCTGATGACAAAAGATCATGCTGCCACTTTAGGAGGTCAAGATTCTAGTTTCAAATTGCAATTAAAATGGATTTCTGCATCCATTGCCAACCCCTCCCACCCTCCATCCAGCACTTCCTTTCCCCACCACAGTCCCTGGATTTCTCATTTATGGTGTGGCTTTCCCAAACACTGAGCTGAGAAGGGAGTCTTTTTGCAAATTAGCACACACATTAATGATGAATACTATTGACTGACACTTATGTGCTGGGCACCTTGCCTTCATATAACTTGTCTCCTTAAGGGTCATGTGTGATAGACATTTTTCTGATCTCTCTTTTACAGGTGCAGAAAGCTATGCTCTCAGAGGTCAGGTTACTTGCCCAAAGTTACACAGCTCTCAGTGACAGAGCTGGGATTTCCCCGCTGATCTGACTGCACAGCCTGTGTTATAAACAACTAAGGCCTTCAAATTACATAGTTGTATGCTTGATTCTTGAAAAGACCCAGTCCTGGGGTTATTTCAGATCTTAGGTATATTTTCATAAATGACCAGGAACCTAGACCAGAAAGCTATAGATTCTCTAGTTAAGAAAATACTGGTTCCCAGTTTAAACAGTATGACTGTTCATATGCCCACTAGCATAAAGTGATCTTGACATTTTTTTCTGTATGGAAATAAAAATCACCCCCTATTGTATTAATGGCAACACATTGAGTTGACATATGTTTTCTAAGTTTTAACTACAAAGGTCATTTAACTTCATATAAATTAATATACATATATCTAAAACTCATATTCTGAGATGGTCTGTCTTCATTTGTATTTCAAGGAACCTAGGGCAGGCCTACCTCCTGCATAATTCTATGTAGGAACAAGGCTCACAAATAAGAATTTTTCTAAACAAATGCAAAATTCTTTGGATCTACCTGCTTTGTGTTAGGAATCAGGAGAGATTGTTGATCTACTTTGTGTTAGGAATTGGGAGAGATCATTGAGAGATCAACAAATTTAGGCTAAAAGATCAATAAATTGGGGCTATTTTTACAGACCCATTTTCCTGGAAAATGAAAGTTCTCATATTCTGGCTTGCAGTTCATTTTTAACTTTATACAATATATTTTAAATATAATATCAGATTAAATTGTATTTATAAAACATGTTAAGATATTCCCTGAGGTAACAACGTCAGGGGCAGGGGTATAGTAGGGAAAATTCCTATCTTGCAATTGGACATGGGCCTTGGAGGGTGAGGTCTGTTGTTGTTTAGTCCCCTGGCTATTCCCCAGTGAAATACCAGGTCTTGTATACTATGTCTTGCCCTTCTGAATTGAACATTGTTAGTTTTGCTGCTGTGCTAATGTAGAGACGAGAGTCACAATTATGCAAATAAATATTTGCTTAATATAACAAATTGTTCTATTTTGGCTCCTTTAGCTGTGCTGTCTGATTTTTTTAAAAAATAAGCTGACATTGGAAATAAAAGAAATGTAATAATTACCATGGGAAATATAGTTTAAAGATGGCAAAGGAGCTAAACTAGCAGTTGTAGAAAAGGGATTCAAAATCATTTGATGTTACCAACTGTACAATTAATGGGGCTCCAAGGAGAGGAAGGAGTGAGTGAGTTCCCAGAGCTATTAAGATTCCATCAGCCCCTCTCTTGCTTTCAGCAGTCCTGTTGTATACCTTTGACAGTTGGCATGGATTCAAATGCAGAGGGTGCTTTGCTTGGAAATTCTCACCCATGCAAAGAAGGATGGGAATAAATTAATGGGATGCATAGAAATGGAAGCCACAACATACCACCAAGAAGTATCCATAACTATTTGATTTCTATAATTCCTCATATATGCTTAACCCCCTTGGTCTCTTCTCTCCCCACCTCTTTTTCCCCTTCAGTTTCTTATTGTCTCTTTTTTTTTCTTTTTTTAAAGAGAAAACTTCATCTGATCTGGCAGAGAATGATAAACCTCCAAACTAAACATTTTTTGTTTTAATGACAAATGTTATCCTAGGGCAGCAAGGGAGGCCTGGATGTACACAGAGTTATCTATTTATAACTGTGACAATGGCTGGTAAGGTGAGAGCTTGGGAAAGCTCTTCCATCAACGGCTGGGTGCATTTTCTCTTCTGTGTCAGCATGAAGGGTCCTCTCATTGCCCACTACAAAGACTGTAGACCTTGCCCTTATCAGAGTGGTCAGGATACAGGCAACATTAGCCCCTTCTTTGTCTTTGTCCCATAGAAGGCAATAGGCAACCCTTTGTGATTTCCGAGCTTGAATTGAGTTTAAGATGCTTCTCTGAATTCATGGTACACCCCAGGTGGAGCTACCTCATTCTCTAGTCAGTCTTGTGTCCAGGTGGAATTTGGGCAGTGAGGTGTGGGGGGTGGGAAGGGAGATTTAAGGTTCTGGCTAAGGCTATTGGGAGGAAAAATGTTAGCTATTTATTTGTTAACCAGTCCATCATTCTCCTAAGCAGCCTTAGAGAGAGAGCAAAAAATAATAGGGTTTGTTTGTCTAACTTTAAGATACTAAAATAGTGGGGTAGAATGGGCCATTAAAAGTGGTTATAGAGAGCACCACAAATGCTAACATGGAAACACATGCGTAATATATTGTGGAGGAAATAAAAATGGGTCATGAATTAATATGTATGATATCACTTTAAAAAAAGTATGTGTGTATTGGCGGAAAAAGTGTCTAGAAAAAAATGTTAATAGAAGTTGCCTTGAAAGGATTTGGACAGTTTTGCATTTTTTTTCTTTGCTTATCTATTTTTCTCCCCTTTTTCCTACAATGTTCAAGCTTTATTTCCATACATTTGTATTTTAAGTGAAAAGTTTAAAAAGTAAGATACCGAGGAAGGGAAGAAAATAAACACAAATGTTCCAAAGTCAGATCTAGCTGAGACCCTAGCTGTGGGAATGTAATAATTTCACATGCATGACCATGCTTTGTAAAAGCACACACCTCCTCTGGATATGGAGTTGTGTCTACTAGTATTTACCTGCTTCCGTTCTGGGAGAGCTGAGCCTTTCCTTAAGAATTTTCTGTGGCTAACGGGGTGGTGGCTGTGTGCTCCCCCACAGGAACACCCGCCGTCCTCCAAAGCCCCCGCAGAACCCCACCAACTTCCAGCTGGCCTCACTGTGGGGATGGCAGTGGCATGTGTGTATGTGTGGAGGAAAGGCACTCTTGGACATCTAGTCAGAGGAAAATGGGACATGTGTAGAAACAGCTCCTAGATAGAATTGTAGCAACAAAGGGGTTCAAACAGCTTGGAATTCAAACCCTAGCCTCCCGTATACTATGTATGAGACAAGTCACATGCCTGGCCTAATTGCAGCTTCCTCATTCAGGAAAGACAATAACCCTGATGGCTCACTTGCTGGGCTATCATGACATAGAGAATGAGTGTGTAGCATTCAGCAGGTAGCCTTGAGTGAACCAAGTGCCCAATGCATGTCAGCTGCTGCTCATCCACCCAACAGTCCTTGCAGATGACGTTCAGTGCTGATCAGCAGTTACTGTTAAAAACTATTTGGTAATGGGAAAAATAGTTATTGCATGACCCATTAATAACTGGATGGTAGGAGAAAGTAGCACCCAATGTACTACATTCTTTTGATACCAACTTTCTCATCTTGCAGTGCGACAGGCTTGGTCCTCCAGGTTGTTTCAGGGCTTCATTATATTCTGCCCAGGAGGATTTTCTTTGCCTAACTCAAGAAACAGGGCAAAAGATCAGAGAGAATGGCTATTGCAATGGTGAATAAATAAGGCTGTAATCTAACCATTCTTGCCACACAGTGCTGCAAGGCTTGTGACTCATTTTACAGCTTTGCCCTGACTGCTAAATCAGGGGCCCTGTCATTTGTTGGACATTCACTGGCTGTAGTGCAACAGCATGGGGGATGACAAGCAGGTCCCCTCTGATGCCTGCAGATCTGTTTGAATCCTGGATCCTCTATCCCTTAGTGATATGTTCTCCTGTGCAAGCACCTTTACCTATTTCATTCAACTGTTTTAAGAATGGGAAATGATGTATTTAAAGAGTCTAGCATAATATCTACATAGAGTAGGCACTTAATGTATTTTTATTATTACTGTTACTCCTCTTACTACCAAACTGAATTGAAAACAAAAGGGATAATCCTTTTCTATCCTGTGTGGAACAAAGAGCCCCTACTGTTAGGCTCTGTTCTGAACACCACGATAACAAGGATCTAATATACCGGAGGTGTGTTCTGGAAAAGATCAAAGAGATGAGAACAGCCAGTGCTGGGTGATGTCATGTTTGGCTGATACAAGGATGCTTAGTTGGGCATTGACAAGAGAAGATGCCTTTTTGCTAAGAATAGTAATAAGAATAACAACAACAATGAATATTAATTACTGATCATTACATGCCAGACCCTGTTCTAATTTCATTGCATGCAATAAATTTGTTAATCCTCAAAATTATTTAAGGCATATTGTCCCCATTTTAGAGATGAGAAAACTGGGTCATAGGAAGGTTAAGTAACTGACATATTTGGGATATGGGATTTGAAGCTGGGGCATCCAACTTCTGTGTCCGTGCTCTGCCCCACTGTGTCATACCCACCTCCCTTATCTAATGAGGCTGCCCTGGGGAAGAGAAATTAAACATGCTCCGTTACTGAAAGGAGGGCAAAATAGGTTCTATAGAAGAAACTTCAAGGAGAGAGATCTCTATATAAGATAGGTTATCAGTAGTGATTCAAAGATTGGCTACCTTTGGAGTTAGCAAATCTTCTTTACTAGAAGTGTTTAAGTAGTTGTTGGATGGCCATCTGGGCTGGAAAAGTTTTGAGAGGATTCTAGTATCTGGAGAATGGTGACAGTAAAGAAACTCTTAAGTCTCCTTGCAACTTTAAGATTCTCCTGTGCCTAGCCTCACACACTGGCATTTTAAATAAGAATGTGAATGAATGAATAACTGAACGAATTCAATGAATCCATGAACATATCAGATCAGAGATTCACCTGATATGTGCAGAGCAATGACGACCTTTTCTTCCAGAAGCCTACAATGTTTGGTGACTATAGATATGTCAATCAACAGAAAAGGTTATTCTTATATTGTAATTTTATATTTGACTATTTTCTTTGGTATAATTGGATGTAAAAATCTTTGCCCACAAGAGATAATGCCTACTTACTAAAAAGTAGAGAACATATTAGAAGCCCTAAATATGGTATTAAATGATGACTTCCATAGAAATACGATTCATTTCCAGGTGAATAATCTAGATGCTGCCAAGGTATCCCAGGTCAGAGATCTATCCTGAACCAGTCATTCATTTATTTACTAAGCACTGATTTTATTTAACTTAACCCTTACTATGTGCCAACTCTTGTACCAGGAAGAATGAGGAAGACCCTCTTCTCAAGGGAGGGCATTTGCCACACAAGGTAATAGATAAACGTGGGGTAGAGAAAGCATGAGTGATGCCTCAGGGACCAGAAGCTTAGCCTTGTGGGTCGAGGAAGGCTCAAGGAGAACACCAAGCTGAAGAAACTGGATATTCAAGTACCTAGAGGCAGGTACAGGGCCAGGCACACAAGAGGCACTTGATAGTTTATTCACTGAATACAACGCACCTGTGGGCTGCATCACATAGACCAGTGGTTCTCAAAATATGGTCCCCAGACCAACAGCTTCAGCATCATCTGGAAACTTGTTAGAAATGCAGATTCTCAGGCTCATCCCCAGATCTGACCTAGAAACTCTGGAGATGAGGCCCAGCACTCTGTATTTTAACAAGTCCTCCAAGAGATTCTGATGCATGTTCAAGTTCCTTGCCCTACCCATAAACCAGGCACTCAAGTCGAATTAAGCCAAATAAACCTTCCCCCAAAATACAGACACTTACACATACACCCCACATGACATGCTTAGTTAATAGTGGTAGAGTATCATTTCTTAGAAAAGGGAAAGCTCTTCTGCAGGTAGACTATGCACAGCATTCTCCTGGTTTCAGCAGGGCAGATGGTCCAAGGGGTTGGAATCTAGAACAATAACACGTAGGAGGCTAGTAACCTGTTAGCCCTGGCAGGCAGCCCATACACCCTCTCTGTTGATGGGAACAACATCAAGAATTCCCTTTTGTTCTTATAGGGGTGAATGGAAATCTGCCACTGATTTCCCTGGGACATTCCAAAGTGGGGATGCAGGTCTGCTTAATGGGTCTCCAAGGACAGCCCTGAGATTGGGGCTGTGAGTCTCTAAACAAACCAAGGAAATAGAAAGGGAAAACAAACATGGACATTTATTTTCCTAACTTGCCAATTGCAAACAGAATTTTGTTTAATAAACCATGAAATGATTCACAGAGGTCTATGTATTATTCCGAAGTACAGCTGGCTGATGTAAAAGAATCTTTTTTTCTTAGTCTTTCAGGCCATATATACAATTCCCAGGCATGCCAATTTGTATTTATTTATTGGTAAGGCCTGAATCTGCTTTCTGAGTAGGTGATTGGGAATCTCATTGTCGATTGGGCATTGTAAACAAGAACCTGCAGGGGGGAATGAGCCTGTATTAATGTCAGACACATCCTCTCAGCTCCACGGCCCCCACTCCAGCCTAGGTCTTCATCCACACAAATAGGTGACTTCAATCGTCTCCAAAATAGTCCTCCCAGATAATGCCATTAGTTCTTTCCAGTTTTGCTTCTATGTTCAGCCAGAGTCAATTTTTTAATGCATATCTGATTATGTTAACCACTTGCTTACAAGAATATCTTCAAAAAGTTCCCACTGTAATTACATATGCTTCTTACTATGGCCATCAGTCTGGCATGTGGCCCTTCCTACCTCTCGTCTGTCTTTCACAATGTGGCTCATTTCACTTGTTACAATACCCTTCCTCCTGGTTTTCAATTCATGGAAATTGCTTTCTTCTTCTCTGCCTCAGGGCCTTTGTACTGGCTGTTGCCTCTGCTGTAAATGCTCTCGCTTTTCCTCTTCACTCAGCTATGTTAGATGCATGCTTGTGGTCTTTGCTATCTGATTTAATGCTTCTTCAGGGAGCTCTGTACCTCAACTCCACCAGACCCCAAAGACTGGCTCAAGTTCTTCTGTTATATACTTGCAACATTTCTTGGATGACTTCCACATAAGCATTATCAAAATTATAAGAAAATAATTGTTAACTTGCCTGCATAATATCTTCTTTCCTGGTAGAATACAAGTTTCTTAAGAGCAAGGACAATGACTGTTCTGTTCACTACTACGTTCCCAGCACCTGGTCCAGTGTGTAGCATAGAGTGCATTTCCATCAACATCCTCTGAATGACCCAATGACTAAACCAAGTCTTTATAAGGATTTGGGATTTCTAGAGCAGTTTAAAGGAAGTGAGAGAGATGTGTTAGATCTAGGGTGAAGACCATTTCAAGGATAGGAAATCATTTTGGAAAAAGTCAAATTCAAACAAATTTTTAGGTAGGGGACTTAGAAGCCACAGAATAAAAACTCGTCATTTATGGGTTTTCATATGTAAGGTTCTACTGTTGCTATAGCCCATGAATCATTTTCCAAATAGAAGGGAAAAGCAGATAACCCTAGCACTGTAATAGAGAATGCTTCTTTTTACTTCCAGTTGGATGCATTGTTAACCATACTACAGAGCTATAGTAACCCACACAGCACTGGAATAAGAAAAAGGCACATAGATTAATGGAACAGAATAGAGAGCCCAGAAATAAGGCAGCACACCTACAAACATCTAATCTTTGAAAAATCTGATGAATGCAAGCAATGGAGAAAGGACTCCCTGTTTGATAAATGGTGCTAGGATAACTGGCTAACCATATGCACAAGATTGAAACTGGACCCCTTCCTTACGCCATCTACAAAAATCAACTCAAGATGGATTAAAGACCTTAATATAACACCCAAATCTATAAAAACCCAGGGATACATCCTAGGTGATACCATCCTGGACACAGGAAAGGGTAAAGATTTTATGACAAGGACACCAAAAGCACTCACAACGAAAGCAAAAATTGACAAGCGGGATCTAATTGAAGAGCTTCTGCATAGCAAAAGAAACGATCAGAGTAAACAGACAACCTACAGAATGGGAGAAAACATTTGCAAACTACGCATCTGCCAACAGTCGAATATCCAGAACTACAAGGAACTTAAATTTACAAAAAACGAACAAACAAAAAAAGCTATTAAAAAGTGGGCAAAGGACTTGAACAGACACTTTTCAAAAGAAGATATAGATGTGGCCAACAGTCATATGAAAAAAATCTCTATCACTTGATCATTAGAGAAATCCAAATCAAAACCACAGTGAGACCATCTCACATCAGCCAGAGTGGCTATTAATAAAAAGTCAAAAAATAACAGATGGGGAGAGGTGATAGAGAAAAGGGAATGCTTATGCACTGTTGATGGGAGTGTAAGTTAGTTCAACCATTGTGGAAAGCAGGGTGGTGATTCCTCAAAGAGCTGAAAACAGAACTAACATTCAAACCAGCAATCCCATTACTGGGAATATACGTAAACGAATATAAATCGTTCTATCTTAAAGATGCCTGTGAGTGTTCATTACAACACTATTGACAATAGCAAAGACATGGAATCAATGTAAATGCCCATCAGTGGTAGACTGGATAAAGAAAATGTGGTACATATACACCATGGAATACTAAACAGCCATAAAAATAACAAGATCATGTCCTTTGCAGAAACATGGATGGGGCTGGAGACCATTATCCTAAGCAAACTAATGCAGGAACAGAAAACCAAATACTGCATGTTCTCACTTATAAATGTGAGCTAAACAATAAGACACATAGAGGGAAATAATGGACACTGGGGCCAACCTGAGGGTGGAGGGTGGTAAGGAGAAGACAAACAGAAAAAATAACTATTAGGTACTAGGTTTAGTAAGTGGGCGATGAAATAATCTGTATAATAAACCCCTGTGACATGAGTGTACCTATGTAACCTGCACACATACCCCTGAACCTAAAATAAAAGTTTAAAAAAAAACCTCTTTATGGTATATTGATCTGTTTTCAGAGTTCAGAAGCAAGAGCAATTTCCTCTTGCCATTAGCATCTAAAGGCCTTGATTCCCATAACATTGTGCTTTCTAGAAAATTTCCCCATAGACAAACCCAAAAATGGAGGCTGTAAGGACCTAGGCAGCTCTGGATTTGGAGTTAAGAAGTAGGCAATTAATACAACCTACAGAGTGGTTTCTCCTGGGCCTTTCTCAGTGTTTTATCGGGAAGGGTCAGCTGTGTTAGCTATTATTGCAGAGTTGTGCTGACCAGGAGAAATATATAAACGAAGTCCTCTACTTTCAAGGAAACATTAGTGTCTTGAGCTAAACAAAGTGTCAAAACCACATCTCCTCTCAACACACATACGCACACGTGTGCGTGCACACACACACACACACAGAGTACCTTGGACCCTGTGTTGCCTGGGCCACCAAGGCAGCTTCTCACATTCACTGCTTACAAAGTGCCAACATCACACGGTTAGATCTCTGCTTGACTTGCAGATAATCTGAATCCCCTAAGGGATGCCAGGAAGACTTCCTTTTTTTTTTGTTCCTCCCAAATATTTGCTACTAATGCCTCAGCTGTCTGAAATTATAATCATATCAAATGAAGTATAAACTAGCCTGCATATGTTCCTAGCAGAGAGCCTAGTATATAGTGGTCACTCAGTAAATGGTAGAAAGAACACTAGGGCAGTGGTTTTCAACTTTGGCTGTTCTTTAGAATCAATGGGGAAGCTTTTCTAAAATACAGATGTATGGACTCCCTCCCCCAAGATTCTGATTTAATTGTTCTGTAGTGGGGCCTACACATCAGCAGTTTTAGAGTTTCACCCCAGGTGATCCTTCAAGCAGACAGCACTAGGAGCCACTGTCATTCAGACATGAAGTTGTTGAGCACATCATTATCCTACAGCTGACTTGAAGGGCACACTTTGCTCAGGATTGGGCCCATAGCCCCCGTAGTTTAAGGCATAGGAAAAAGTTCCTTTAATGACCAAGGCCGGGGAGAAAACTAAGACCTCCTCCTGGATATAAATCAAGACTTCTGCCCTTTCCCTCTACCCTGTCCATGGCTTCCCTGTTTATGACCTAAGGAGAACGAAAATAGTAAAATTATATGAATTATAAAGAGCTCTTTTGTCAAGGTAAATGGCTAAAATTACCCTTAGCAGTTTTAACTTTGAAAAACAGATATAATAGCATCCGTGAAGGGGAAAATCTTCTTTTCTGTTAACTTTTATTCACCTTCATTTAATTTTTAAATATGTAGTAAACATGATGGTAGGGCTTCTCATTAACTGGGGTATCTTACAGTCATAATTTTTGATACACAACATTACTTACCAATTAGCCTGTCTTGTTCATTTAAATTTCTTTGCTCATATTTTAATGGGAGCTAATGATGCCTTTGTTGACTTATTTAATGTTATGTAAATGTGGCTATAAACTGTGAAGGGTTTAAGCAGAAGCACTATTTTTGCTTAGTCTTCAGATTTTGGAGTGTGTAGAATCCCCAGGAAACACACATATCAACACAATGGGTGTAAGCTACTGAGGAGACCAAATAATAATAATTTCCAAAACAAGCAGTGAAGGATATTTAGAATATGAAGTTTTTATTTTCCTCTGGGTTGTTTATTTGGGTGTCAAAGGAGTTTCAAAGTTAGCTTCACAGAAGTTGTTTTTCTTTTTCTACTCCCATAATTACCCAGGAATAGGCCACCCTAAGACCATCTTTTAAGCTCAGCTAGGGGCAGCTGGGTTTAGCAGTGGCTCTCTTGTTGGGTTTCAAGATCCTTGTTCTAAACAGGGTTCTATTCTCCCTCATGACTGATACACGTATAATTGAATGAATGAATGAAAACTTTATAATTTCATTGGGTATATAGATGTTCCTTCTAAGACACTGACTTTTCAATAATGTCACCACTGCTCCTCCAATGACCTTGTCCACTTCCCCAGCTCAGCCACCCACTTCTTTGCCTTGGACCTCATAATCAGCAAAAACCAAACACCATTTTATTTCAGTTGTATGCACCTCCCTTTCTGCTTATCTCCTGATATTCCAACTTCCCCAAGTGCCGCAACTTCAATCATCTTCACCCCCACCAGGAACTCCAATCCATTGATCCTAAATTAAACCTTTCTCTGTCCCTTAACAACTTAAATCCCATCTTTCCTCCCTACCTCACTTCAATTCCTTGGTAAATTATAATAATCACTTAATGATATACATCCTTGAATCCCTTGCTGCAGTTATCAGGTAAAACCACAACCTTGGTTAAATCCAATTTTCTTTCTCCTTTATACTGATACCATTCCACTGAACGTGGTGGAGAAAATGGTCTCCCATGCTGAATGGACTGACTTTGGAATTATGACCACAAATGTCACATGGCTCTTGGTGCTTCCAGGCAAACACACTAAACTTCTAGACTATTCTGCTCTCTGTAGTCACTTGTGATAGGTTTGAACTGTGTCCCCCACCAAAATTTGTATGTTGAATTCCTTAACCCCAATACCTCAGAATATGACCTTATTTGGGAATAGGGTCCTTGCAGTTGTAATTAATTAAGATCAGTAGGGTGAGCCTTAATCTATGATAGCTGGTGTCCTTGTAAAAAGAGGAAATTCATACACAAAGATACACACACCGAGAACACCATGTGAAGATGAAGACAGATACAGGTGATGCTTCTACAAGCCAAGGAGCACCAAAGGTTGCCAGCAAGCCACCAGCAACTAGGGGAGAAGCCTGGAAAAGATTCTTCCTCACAGCTCCCAGAAGGAACCAGTACTGCCAACCTCTTGATAGCAAACTTCTAGATTCCAAAACTGTGAGATAATAAATTTCAGTTTAAGCCACCCAGTTTGTGGTATTTTGCTATGCAAACAAGTATATTACTCTATCATACCTTCTCTAGTTCCAACCCTGAACATTCCTTCTCCATCTTCACTCTCAGCTGTTGACCCTGCTTCATCCTTCACTGAGAAAAATAGAAACAAGCAGAAGCCCCTAGCCCTGCCTCAACCCGGCTACACAGGTGCATGGACTAACTGCCCTCCTTTCTACTGAAAGCCCATCAGGACCATGAGATGCCATCCCCACTCCCTCCTCTGGTAATCCCAGCTATTTTCTTCTCTTCCTCTTTATCAATTTTCCTCTCTCTACTGGATTATTCTGATGGAAATACAAACATTCTGTGATTTCTCCCATTTTCTTATAAGAAAAGATATTTTTCCAGAAAATGTTAAATCTTCACTTAACTTGCCCACCAATACTGTCTCATTTTCTTATTCCTCTTCGCATCAAGGCTTCTTGAAGAACTGCTTTGTTTTTTTTTTCTTTTTTTTTTTTTTGAGACAGAGTGTTGCTCTGTCACCCAGACTGGAGTGCAGTGGTGCGATCTTGGCTCACTGCAGGCTCTGCCTCCTGGGTTCATGCCATTCTCCTGCTTCAGCCTCCCAAGTAGCTGGGACTACAGGCACCTGCCACCACCCCTGGCTAATTTTTTTGTTTGTTTTTGTATTTTTAGTAGAGACGGGGTTTCACCATGTTAGCCAGGATAGTCTCAATCTCCTGACCTCATGATCCTCCTGCCTTGGCCTCCCAAAGTGCTGGGATTACAGGCGTGAGCCACTGCACCTGGCCGAAGAGTTATTTCTATTCACTATCCTTAATTCCTTTCCTTTCCCTCTTGCAAACCCACCCCAGTCAAGATATCTCCCCTACAAGCCCACAGAAATTGCTTTTTTGGGGTCACCAGTGACTTCCATGCTAAATCCAAAGGTCAATTCTTGGTGCTCATCTTCCTTGACTTATTGGCAGTATCTGATGCAGCTGATCAAACCTTTCATCCTAAAAACAATCTCTTCACTCAGCTTCTAGGTAACAGGAGATACCAATGTTCCTTGTCAGTCTCTTTTGCTGATTCTTCCACTTCTCCCTGATTTCTCTCTGCTGGGTTCCCCAGGCCTCAGTTTTTGTTTCCATCCTGTCTCCAATCAGGCTTAGTCTCTTATATCCCTGGGACAGTGCACAGTACTCTCTTCCCAACATCAGACACCAACATGAGGCTGCTTACCTGACATCTCCATTTGAATGTCTGATATTCTAAACTCAATACATCTAAAATTAAATTGTTGATCCTCCTCTTCAAATTACTTCTACCTGTGGCTTTTTCCATCTTAGATAATTGCAATGATATCCTCTCCTTTGCTCAGGCCAAAAACCTGGGAGTCATCCTTGACATTACTCTTTCTATCATCTACCGTTGTCCAGTCTATCAAGAAATCCTGTTGGCTTCACCTTCACAGCAGATCCAGAATCTAACCATTTATCACCACTTCCATGCCTAGTACTCTAGTTTGAACTTGCCGTCATCTCTTGCCTGAATTAATGCAACAGCCTATGTCTATTCTTAACACAGAAGCCAAAGTGATTCTTTTAAAATATGTTGGGTCACGTCACTTCATTCGGAACCCAGCAACAGTTCTTCATTTCATGTAGAGAAGAAATCAAAGCTCTTTCAATGGCCTGCAAGGTTTTCCTGACCTGGCCCTCCCTTTGCTTTGCCTCTCTGACTTCCCCTACACACCCCTGCTCGTTCTTCTCCAGCCACACTCTTCTCCACAGTGGTTCCTCACCATGTCTGCACACTCCCACCTCAGGGCCTTTGTACTAACTGTCCCCTCTACTGGGAAGCCCTTCTCCAAGCATTTCTTTACCGTCTTCAAGTCTTTGCTCAAATTTTCTCTTTCCATTGAAACCCATGCCAACCCACCTGTTGAATATTGCAGCATGCCCCCACAACACTCCTGACCATCCTTAGTGTTCACTTCCTTGCCTGCTTTCCACACTATTTATTAACTTCTCTTACGAGGTGAATTCGTCTGCTAGGGTGACCATAATGAAATACCAGACCAGGCAGCTTAAATAACAGATGTGTTTTCTCACTGTGCTGGAGGCTGGAAGTCTAAGATCAAGGTTTCTCCCAAAGTTTCTCTTTCCTGGCATGCAGATATTTGCCTTCTCACTGTGTCTTCACATGTTCTTTTTTCTGCACTCTTGCCCCTGGTGTCCTGTGTCCTAATTTCCTCTTATAAGGAATCCAGTCAGATTGGATTAAAGCCCACCCCAATGTATCTCCAAATACAGTCACATTCTACATTACTGGGGGTTAGGGCCTCGATATATGATTGGGCTGGGAGGGGGCCACAATTCAGCCCATACACTAGATCTCTTTATTACATTAATTATACTCTGTCTCAACCATCTAGTCCAAAACTCCCATAGGAAACTAAGCTCATGACCACAAGGATGTCATCTGTCTTGTTCTCTGCTGAGGCCTCTGTGTAAGAAGCTGTATCTGATACAACGTAGGCTCTTAATAAATATATATTGAATAAATGAATGGATAGTTGCAAGTCCAGGTTATTGAGAGTCAGAAGCAATAAAGAGAGGCTCTGTGGGTCACTAGGATTTAGACAATCCAGGCTATAATTCTAGCTACAACACTTTGAACAAGTAGCTTATTCTTGCTGAGTATCACTTTCCCCATCTGGAAGAATGAGAATTCTTGTTGACCCATCACACTAGAATAGGTGGTTTTAAGGTTCAAATGTAATAATGTACATGGATGTGCTTTAGAGTCCTGAATTCCCATTAAAATAACAGAAATAACAGAATCATTGTGTTTACCTTGCAGCAAATAATAGCAATAATAATGACTGCTGTCTTCTATAATATTAAATCCTCACTGCGTGGCAAGCACTGTATTAAGTGCTTGATATTCGCTACTTAATTTAATCCTCATAGACATCTGTGAGGAAGTTACTACCTTCTCCATTTTTCTAACCAAGAGTACCGGATAGTAGCCATTGAACATTAAAAATATATATTTGCTCTATAATATGTGACAGAAATTTGAACTTTAGGACTCAAAGAAGCATGTGTTTGTAGGTGTGGGTATATATAGGTTAATATTAGAAGTCTATCCTTTAGATGGTTAACTAGTAAAAATCAAAGCTATATAGGATATAAAGATATCTAGGATGATGCTGTTTCTCATAACATTGTACTCTGTGAGATATTATCGTGTCCAAGGCATTTCAGAAATGGCAAAATCTCCTTTACTTTTTTAAGCTTTAAGGAAGGCAGTCACTAAACCCAGTGAACTTAGAAGCAGAGCATTCTTCTCTGCCCTCGGTAAATAATAATATACTGGTTTTCCTAACTATATATTTCTTATTTCTAAATGCCCCATTCTTTTGTGTTTTTCTAGCATTGTAGCAATTGCTAAAGCTCTACCAAGGGGGATTATTGCTAAACCTTGTCAGTGCAAGAACCAGAGTAATTTGTGTACAGTACAGTTAAAATTACACCATTATACTTGAAGCTAACATTATCCTAATGAGTTGAAATGGAGGGAAGGATCTTCCTTAGAAAAGACTGTAAGTGACTTAGCACTCATTTCTCACTTCCAGTGATAACGTTCTTCAGAACTGTGTTTTGAACACATTATTATAGATTTAAATATTTTAATATTCATTTATTCTAATTTCCCTTTTGATAGGTACCATCTCTGTGCTCGCATTTCATCAACTCTGACTAGTGACACCACTCTATTTAATATCTTCCTTGGCCAAATTTCTCGTGAAGTGAGAACTAGATTTTAGCTGCTTAAGGAGGTTTCAACAACTCCTTTGTGGTTCAGCATTTAAAACTCAGATTCTAATCAAAAATGCTTTAACAAGGAATTATTCAACCTAGAGCTTATATAAGTGTACTGGGATAAAATCTATTGGAGATATTGTCAATATTTGTGCTAAATTGCAACCGAGCTCCATTTTCAGTAGTGTTTTGGAATTGAAATAGAGATCTTTTATTCTTCACAAGTGTGTCAATTTGAAGTATATTCCAGGCAGTCAGTAACTTCTCTACACTGGAGAAGCCAGCCCAGAAAGGGGAACTATAACTACCTATACTGAATACTTTGGGTGCCATAAGACAGACTCGTTTGCTTCAAAATACCCCCTCTGTGGCCACCATGGTTCTTTGAATTCCCATCATTGCTGTCATTCATCTGGAATCAAGTTGCCTCTGGTGTGTCCCTGTGCAATGCCAACGTTATCTGAGAGGAATAACTCACATCCTTTAGATATGTTAGCAGGTATCAGTTGTGGAGGAAATGGGGCACGGGGAAAGCAAGTTTTGATGAAGAAAGAAACGTAAGAAAATCCCAAGCCCAGATGGCTTTGGGAGAAGGATAGGGCCATGTAGATGGTCCCAAAGGGACAGAGGTACTGGTTAAAAATCACTAGGTTCCTGGGCATGAAGCATTACTGGTGGACACTGGTGGGAGAGAAAGGGGGAGAGAGAAATTGATGCCCAATTTTGATTGTGCCATAATTTTACAAACGGCAAGCCTTCCTTACACAACCCTCTTACTCAAAAATTTATTCCTTCATCCCAGATCTTCACTTGACTGCCTTTTTCTCAACATTCAGGTCTTAGCTCAAATATCAGCCTTTCAGATAGTCCCTCCCACACCGTCCAATCTAAAATAGCAGGCCCATGTTTGTTTGTGATTTCAGGCTTCCACAACAAAATGTCACAGACTGGATAGCTTAAACAACTGAAATGTGTTTTCTTACAGATCAGGAGGCTGAAAGCCTGGGATCAGGGTGCTAGCATAGTTAGGTTCTGGTGGGAGCCCTCTCTCTTCCTTCTTTGCCAATGGCCATGGCAGTATCTTCAAATGGTGGAGAGAGAAAGCAAGCTCTCTGTCTTTTCTTAAAAGGTCACTAGTCCCATAGTAAGGGCCCTACCCTCGTGACCTCATCTAAATCTCATTACCTCCCAAAGGCCCCATCACATTGTGGATTAGGGCTTCAACATGTGAATTTGGGGAGTACACAATTCAGTTCATAGAATCGTGGTTTTTTTGTTTGTTTTTTTTTTTGTTTTTTGTTGTTGTTGTTGTTTTTTGAGACAGAGTCTTGCTCTGTCACCCAGGCTGGAGTGCAGTGGCGTGATCTCAGCTCACTGCAAGCTCTGCCTCCCAGGTTCATGCTATTCTCCTGCCTCAGCCTCCCAAGTAGCTGGGACTATAGGCACCCGCCACCACGCCTGGCTAATTTTTCATATTTTCAGTGAAGATGGGGTTTGCCCTGTGTTACCCAGGATGGTCTTGATCTCCTGACCTCATGATCCACCTGCCTCGGCCGCCCAAAGTGCTAGGAATACAGGCGTGAGCCACCGTGCCCAGCCTATAGCATCATGTTTTATTGCTCTACTCTGCTTCAGTTTCTTCATAGAACTTATTTTAACTGGAGAGAATCTTGTTTTGTTGATTTATCTGATTTTTTGTTCAATCAGAATGTAAGCTACATGAGAACTTAAGCTAAATCTATTTTCTTCACTACTATAAGATTCCTTGAACAACACCCAACAAAGAAGGCACTTTATAAGTGTATGTAGGATGAATACACAAAAGCTAACTATTTTCAGTCCCTCTTGTGCAATTAAGTAGGAGATTATAGAAGCTGATACCAGAACTGTTCTCCTTTACACTGTGATCTGTGGACAGCCTGTCACAAGTCCCTACTTAACTCAATATTGTTTATCCATGCATTTATTCACTCAAAATCTGTTAAACTTCTACTGTATGCCAGGCAATGTGCCAGACTTACAGGTTTAGTAAGAATAAAAGACACAAAGAACTATCAGGCAGAAGAAAATATGCTCTAGAAATAGCACAACAAAATGCTATGGTAGCACAAAGGAGAAAGCAGCCAGCTGTTTCCAGGTGAGCTATGCAAGTGTGCATTCCAGGCAGAGGGAACAGTATGTTCAAAGGTCTTCAAAGTTGAGGTCATGTTCAGAGACTTCCCAGCTACTTTGTATAGAAAGTTGACTCATGCATGGGAAGAGGGAGATAGGGAAGAGAAGGTGGTGAGGCTCAAACAGACAGTAGGTCAAATACCGAAGGCCTAATGTGTTTTGTTAACACATTAACCAAACACTGACCTTTGTTCCCTTGAGCAATAGGGAGCCACTGAAAGTTTGACAGAAGGAAAGAAACATAGTCTGCTTTGCCCAGTTTGTTAAGACAGCAGTCCTTCTGATTCTGAGAGTATAGGTTTTCTCTCCAAATTCTCACATGCCTCCCATTTCTGGTTGTTCATCTCCCATGTGTTGGCTATGTGACTGGGAGCCTTTGGAATGAGAATGCTTTGATAGCTTCACCCGTGCTATCTCTACTGACTGAAAAGAACAGCATCCAATTCAAGAATACATTTGAATTTATGGCATGCCAAGAAAATGAAAATGTGTGCTAAAAGGACAGGCAGCAATAGTTAGAAGAGACATCCTGGATGTTTTTCATGATTAATGATGCTCTTCACCTTTGAATTCAGAGGTGGGTTTGAGAACACATGGGAACTATGGCCACCCCCACACCACACCAATGTACACATGTACATCAGTGACCCTTTATTCTCTGAATCCCAGGTCTAGCACAAGAAAGCCATGTGTCTGTGGACAAGTCCTTTGAGAATTGCTTTTCTCATTTCTACAGTGAGTAGTAAAAATTTGTGTCATCAAACGAGGGTAATGAGTGTTAAATGTGCCAATGATTGTTGGGGACTTAATGCAGAGCCTGCATAAGGCAAGTGTTTAATATATAATGACTATTTGTCATTGTGTTATTATGGCTGTTTTGGTCACAATGACAATTATACATTACTCTTTTTTATCCCCCCAAACTCACTTATGTTTTATCTTTAAAATGTGGATGATGATACTTCTAAATTTCCTTTGAATATTGAAGAATGTATATGTAGCACTATTCTTGGTCTACAGTAAGTGTTCAATAAGTTTAGTTTCTTCTTTGTCCCTGTGGATCTTTTAGGGACATTAATATACATCAAAAACACCTGTACCTTCCTAAAAAGATGGGAAAACCAACAAAAATAACAAATAAAGGTCAAACTTTGTCAATGATAAATTCCAAGTCACATCTATTTCTTGATCTCTCTCTTCCTCTTTTATCTTGAAGCCACAAATTGTCATACTAATAATGAGGCTGTTTATTACCTAACAAAATTTCAATAAGAATAATAGAAAATTAGACTTCACTTAATTCACTTTTAGCTCTGTTTTGACATGTTTTCATGGATCTTTGCATTAAAGTACCATGGTCTTACAGCTAGAAAATGAACCAGCCAGTGACCAGAGTGATCTCCTTGAATTCCTTTGTGATCTTAGGCATATCTATCATTTCTTCCCTTACTCAGCCCCTCCCTACTCCCCAGCAAGATCTAAAATTTATGGGCAGGTTATAGAAGTAGCAGAAATATTGCGTATAAAAATTCTTCTGAAAAATTATTCTATACAACCACATGTTGGACAAGAACTCAGATAGCATCTGATCACTACTCACATTTGGAAAATGAGTTTGTCATTGTGCCTCTGTCAGAGAGGCAGGGATGTGAGAAGGAAGGCAGAAAAATTAGATTTATGAGGGAGAGGAAAGGAGAGGCAGCTTTTGAGATCAGTTATTCTCTGTTCTCTAGAGCCTCATAACTGAGGGGAGTACTCATGATCACTAAACCTTACTCATTTATTTTTCCCTATTCCAAGATCAGATGGCCTTCCCAAGTCCTTCTAACTTGATTGATTACATGAGCCAGAAACTTGCATCCAGCACGCTCTACCTCCAGTCATAGGATGCTACTCTTGCTTTTCATGGAAGATTTGAACCCAGCTCTATGACCCCCTAAAGTTATAAGTAAAATCAAATGTGTGCATGCCCATGGGTACTTTCCTGGGGTGCAAGTCAATCTTTTTACTTCACGTTCTTTGAGAAGTATATGACTCCAAGAAAACAGTTTTTCCTAGAATGGGAAGTATGGTTCCATTTCCAACTAGAATGTTTTGAACCCTATAGCACTATGTTGAGATGCCATTTTTACTTAGTTAGATTTTGCTTTTTGTTTAATTAAAGGTTGGAAAAAGATGACCCTTTAAAACAATCCCATATCTATTATATTACAAAAAATTTATAGCATTCACTAAGTTTGAATTAAATGTTTAAATTAGTTGATAAAAAAAAAAGGATATGACTCCAAAACATCAAGAACTCTAATTTCCTACATATTTCCATTGAGAGAGCTTTCACTCACACAATTTTAACCTTTATCCTTAGATTCATTCTGATATTTACAAGGTGTCTCTATCTGCACCTCAAACTCAATGAAGCATCGTCTCCATACTATACCAAGTGTTCCTTATCCCATATAACATCTCTTACTAATGAGATGTTCAGGTTCCACATTTGTCCATCCTTTATCCACCATCTCCCTCATTGTAACCTCTGGCCAACAACAAAGTCCTAGCAATTCTTTCTCAGAATATTTTCCTGAGCTAGTCTTTTTCTCCCTGCCCTAAAAACCATCTCCCCAGTCCAGGCCTTCAGCACTTCTTACTCTACTGCTTCTGCTTCTGCCTTAAATATGTCCCCCTTGCTGCAGCCAGAGTTTACCATCCAAAACACAGCCTGCTCAAATCACTACCCAGTGCACACAGTTTCTCACAGTTTCTTGGAAAAGGCATATTTCACAGATAGGCAAATAAGACCATCTGTGGTCCAATCACCCTGATAACCTCTTCAGTCCCATTCTAACCCTGTCTCCCTAGTTACATATCAAACCCCAGACAAACTGCACAACTCGCAGTGACCCTTACATACCTCACTGCTTTGCGCCTTTGGGAATCCTGTTCTTTATCCTTAGAATGCTTGACATGCTATTCTTCCTTCTATAGTCAGAGACTTCATATCTTCCCAGGGGCTTCCACTGACTCCTCCCCTACCACCTTCCTCACTCGTGCTCTGCCCAGATGACCCATGCACCTTTGTCTGTGCTGTCAGAGCCCTATTATGTATTACTATTACCTAGACCAAACCTAGTACTATACAGGGTTACCTGTTGGCTTCTTATGAGAATGTAAGCTCTTAAAGGATCTCAACCACCTTGCAGTCCAGTGCTTATCACATGGTCTGCTCTTCAACTGATATTAACAGTGCCTATTGAACTGAAGACAGTTAAAGAAGATAAATATACTTGTAAGCAATCCTTGTATTTCTATATTTGGCAGTGCAAAAAAGTAAAAACTAAAAATATTGCTGTCTTATAACTTTATTTTACTCACTAACACTTAAAATGACCTGCAAGTTGCTTTTCTTTTTTTCTGTTTCCTAATTCCTGTATTACTATTTTATATATCTATTTTTTAAAAACTCTTTGAGAACAGCAGTCACACACATATCTAAGAATCAATGTCATTCTATGACATTGCTGGAGCTCCAGTTTGGTCCATTACACTTTATACTCTCCAAAGGAATCTGCTTCCATGACTGATGACTGTCTTCCAGAAGTGATGGTCCAGATTCATCTGTACATGCCAAATTCTGGAGCCAAAGCAGAACTGAAAATTGATAGGTGGAGAGTTCCAGTCACTCAGTGAGATGCACTATGTGAGATGGCCAAGATTTTAGTCGCACTAGACCAAAGATCCACCATAGAAAGGTCCTCAGTAATGGATGAGCTTTTAGAGAGATTAGAAGCCCAAGATAAAAATGCAATTTTATCAGTAGGACCATTTCACAAGACAAGTAGGACCATTTTACAAGAGCCTGTAGATCTCATCATATGCTCAAAAGGGTCTCTGATACCCTAAAGCTTATGAAGTATTTAGGGAAGCTCTAGATTCCTTTTCACATGATACCATTTTTGTTTGAGTATGAATCCTGGGTGGCGGTGGTGGTGGTAAGTGGGTGGAGGAGTTTCTTCAGAAAACAAGTTGTGGCAATCTGTTCTTCATTGACCAACTTAAGTATGGCTCATAAGTGAGTAATCAACATAATCTAAATAATCTAAAATAAAATTTTCCTTTGGGCTCAAGAAAATGGTTGTTAGGTTGAAACCAATCAGTAGGAAATGACTTGTGTTTGTTAGTGTTTGAGAGGAGAGACCAGACTCATTGCACATTAGCATTCCAATTAGTGCCAACATAAACCTCCAGACCTCCAAGTTAGAGAGTGTGTTATTGTTTTCATATGAGGGAATCTGGGACCACTTGTTAGTCCTATTTTCATTGCTCACTTGAAAAATGGAGCTCCATGTTTCCACAGACTCTGGTGACAAAAGTAACAAAACAATCCTTCTGGGGAATGAGCACTCAAGAAAGGATATTCTTTCTCAAATTGGTATAGTCCCAGCTATTGTTTTTATATGATCATGGAGTTGGAAGACAGCAAATGGCACAAACACTTACTTGACAGTCTTGTAAGCTAAAAAGGCTTATTCATGGAACTCAGCCCACACAGCAGGGGGCCTTTCCTGCTGTGAAGGAAGCCTTTTTGGCATTTTTCTAAGAGTGCCATAAGATATTATTTTCTAGTATACTGTCTCTTATATGACACCAAATTTTCAGGATCTCAGAACACACTATTTCTGTCGGCAGAATCTTTGGATTCCTGGGCTTTAAGAAGGGAAGTGGTAATATAATCTCTTTTTTACAGTTAAATTAATGCCAGTGACTCTTTGAACCCTACTATACTGCCTGAAGTGCCAGATCCCTGGGGAAGAAGGCAAAAGTTCGAAACATTCGTTTGCTATCACCTTCCTTTGCTAGTGAGTGTCATGTTGGATTTAGGCTGATAAGTTCAATAAACAAGAGTTTGAACCCCAGCCCTTCCATTTACTAACTGTACACCATGCAGATTACTTAATCCCTTAAGTCTTAGCTTCATAATTTGTAAATTCAACTAATTTTTATATCTGATTCATAGGATTGTGAAGAATTAAATTTAAAAAGACATATTGAATGGCATTTGTCAAAATGGTAGGGTAAAGGCTTCCAAGACTTTTCCTCCACAAAAGTAATGGAAAAATGGGAAAAACTTGTCAGGCTCAATTTCTTGGAAAGGTAGAAATTAAGCAAAGACTTACAGGAATCCAAGGAGCTCTTTAAAAAAAAAAAAAAGCATCTCAGAACAATGAACTTTGTGGCACTTTAGGTTGCCCTACTCCCATATCCCACCCATCTATCCAGCTCTGTGGTAGCCTTGAAAACTAACAGCCCACAATGGGCTGGCAGTCACTGAAGGAAACATAATAGGGTTGTAGCTCTTTCAAAGCCTCATTCCCAGAGAATTGTTATTATTTGCTCTATCTGGTGATTCTATGGAAGATCCCATTTGGAAGTCTGTCTTTGTTTAACCTGATTGGGTGCTTGCCATGCAAAAAGTCCTTTATCTGGGGGGCATTTGTCAAAAACAAATAGAGGCAACTGATTAAAATCATGACTGCCTGAAGAGTTGAATAAAGTTGGGGCAAACAATAGGCTAACTGAAAAAGCTTAAAAGGAAAATCCAGATAACGAGATGTCCGTAAGAGCTTTCAAAAGGTCTGACATATTCCTGGGAATCTGAATGCCTATATGCATGCATAGGGCTTTGTATGTGTTCAGGAAAGATTGAAGAAGACTCTAAATAATTTCTAATCTCAGACTGACCTTGAGGTTCTGTGCAAGTAGAAAATGAAAACTAAGGCAGAATTGTCAACTGCGGGCTGAGTGTTGAAAGCATGCTGAACACGTATACAGAGTTACCTTTCTCTAAGAAAATCTGTCTAATTGTTAGCTTATCACCAGGCTACCTGAGCAGACACTTCAGTATTCATATACAATAAAGAATAGAGTCTTTACAGAATTAGTTCAGAAAACTCATTTAAATAAACAATAACAAACACTAAGCAGGTGAAAGAATATGATTTCCAGAGTTGTTGCATTATATTACTTAAAATGTTTGCTTTTCAACCAAAAACTATGAGACATGCAAAGAAATCAGAGTATGGTCCATTCATAGGAAAAAGGGAATCAATATATATAAATTGTCTCTCAAAAAAGAAAAAAAAAAAAAAGCCCAGATATTGCACTCATTAAACAAGAACTTTTTTTTCTTTTCTTTACTTTTCTTTCTTTCTTTCTTTCTTTCTTTTTTTTTTTTTT
>NW_012115932.1:2460095-2467592 GCF_000951035.1 Colobus angolensis palliatus
TTTTTTTTTTTTTTGAGATAGGGTCTTGCTCTGTCACCCAGACTGGAATGCAGTGGCATGATCATAGCTCAGTTCAGCCTCACCTCCTGGGTTCAATTGATCCTCCTACCTCAGTCCCCCAAGTAGCTGGAACCACAGATGCATGCCACCATGCTGAGCTAATTTTTAAACTTTTTACAGAGATGGTGTCTAGTCATGTTGCCCAGGCTAGTCTCCAACTCCCATGCTCAAGCAATCCTACCTCCCACCTCAGCCTCCTAAAATGCTGGGATTACAGCCATGAGTCACCATGCCCAACCTTAGACCTTAAATCAGCTATTTCAAATACATTTAAGAAGGAAAGCCACATCTAAATAACTAAAGGAAAATATGAAAACAATGTCTTAGCAAATAGTAGAGAAAAATTATAGCAAAAATACAATATAAATTCTAGAGTTGAAAAACACAATAACCAAAATGAAAATTTACCAAAGGGCTCATTGGCTGATTTGAGCAGGTGAAAGAACGAATTGGGAAATTTGAACACAGATCAACTGAGATTATCCAGTCTGAAGAACAGAAAGAAAAAATAATAAGAAAAAAAAGCAAAGTGTCAGAAGCCTGAAGGATACTATCTAGTATACCAACAAATACATAATGGGAATCCCAGAAAGAGAGGAAGCAGAAGAAATATTTAAAGAAATAATAGTCAAAATCTTCTCAATTTGGATGACAAATATTAATCTATACATCCAAGTGGCTCAGCAGACTCCTGCAGGATAAACTCAGCGATCCACATCAAGACCAAGACACCATAATCAAATTGTAGAAAGCCCAAGACAATGAGAGAATCTTAAAAGCCGCAAGAGAGATATGACTTGTCATATACAAATAATTATCGATAAGATTAATAATAATAGATTTCTTATCAGAAACTTTGGAGGTCAGAAGACAGTGGGATGATGTATTCAAAGTGCTGAAAGAAAAGAAATGTCAACTAAGAATTCTATATCCAGCAAAACTTCTTACAAAATTGAAGGAGAAATAAAGACATTCAAAGATAAACAAAATCTAGTACAATTCATCTCTAGCAGACATACTTTACAAGGACAGTCCTTCAGGCTAAAATAAAATAACATTAGACAGTAACTTTTATCCACATGAAGAAATAAAGTTCACTGGTAAAGATAATTACATAAGTAAATATAAAAGAAAATATAGGTGTATTTTTGTAACTCTGTTTTTCTTCTATATGACTTAAAAAAACAACTCCATCAAGCATAGCTAAAAATTTATATTTACAGATACATAATATATAAACATAAAATTTACATAACAGTAAATGCATAGAGGAGTAGTGCAACAGCTATATAAGAGCAAAGTTTTTATATAACATTGAAATAAGTTGCTATTAATCAAAACCAGACTGTTATCAATTAAGATGCTAATTGTAAATCCCAGGGCAACTACTAAGAAAATAACTTAAAAAATTAGTAAAAGAAACAACAAAGGAATTTAAAAGATGAATAAGGAAATATATTTTTAACACAAAAAAAGGCAATAACTGAGGAATGGAATAATGAAAAAAGGCATATAGAAAGAAAATAGCAAAATTTCAGACATAAATCGTATCAAAAAATACATTGAATGTACATTAGTTTACAGCTACAATGTAAATGAGCTTTAATTAGGAGTAAATGAGGAGGATAGCTATTAAATAAGTTCAGCAACATTGCAATGATACAGTATTAATACACAAAAATCAACTGTATTTCTATTCACTGATAACAGTCTGAAAATAAAATTAAGAAAATTTTATTTACAGTAGCATAAAAAAATAAAATAGGCATACATTTAACATAAGAGGAACAAGTCTTGTATGCTGAAAACTATTAAACATTGTTAAAAGAAGTTAAAGATCTAAATAGATGGAAATATATGTTCATGTTTTGGAAAAGTTAATATTTTAAAGATAGCGATAGCACATCAATTGATCAATCAGTTCAGTACAATCATTAAAATCTCAGCCACTTTGCAAAAATTGACAAGCTGATCTAAAATTCATGTGGAAATGCAAATAACCCAGAATAGTCAAAACTATCTTGAAAAAGAACAAAGTTGGAGGATTCACATTTCCCAATTTCAAAACTAACTGCAAATCAACAGTTACTGAGATCACATGGTACCAGTTTAAGGGTAGACATGTAGAACAGTGGAATGAAACTTCAAATACAGAAATCAATCCTCACATTCATGGACAATTGATTTTTGACATGGAAAACAAAACAATTTAATGGGGAAATAATAGTCTTTTCAATAAATGGATATATCCTGAGATATCGTTCATATACAAAAGAATAACTATGGATTTCTACCTTACACTATACACAAAAATTACTCATAACAGATCATAGACTAAAAGTAAGCATTAAAAGTACAAAACTCTTGGAAGAAAACAAAGGTATAGATCTTTTTGACCATAAATTAGGCAATGGTTCCTCATATATGACACTTAAAACACAAGTAACAAAAGCAAACAATAGCTAAATTGGACCTCATCAAAATTTAAAACTTTTGTACAGATGCTTCTTGACTTATAATGAGATTATATCCTGATAAGACTGTCATAAATTGAATACATCTTAAATCAAAAATGTCTTTAATGCTCTAATAAACCCATTGTAAAATTGAAAAATTAAGTTGAGCCATCATATGTTCAGATTTTCCTTAATTTACAATGGAATTACATCTTGATAAATCCACTGTAAAGTAAAAAATAATTATAATCAAACCATCATAAGTCAGAGATCATCTGTACTTCAAAGGAAACTATCAGTAATTTTAAGACAGCTCTCAGAACTGGAGAAAATATTTGCAAATCCTGAATCTGATAATTGCCTACTATTCATAATACTTAAAAAGCTTTTGAAACTCAACATAAAAAGGCTAAAATTAGGCAAAGAATTGGCATAGATGTTTCTCCAAAGAATGTATACAAATCAGCCAGGTGCAGTGGCTCACACCTGTAGTCCCAGCATTTTGGGAGGTTGAGGTGGGCAGATCACTTGAGCTCAAGAGTTGAAGACCAGCCTGGGCAAGGTGGCAAAACCCCATCTCTACAAAAAACAAAAAAATTAACACTGTGTGTGGTCACGCATTTCTGTAGTCACAGCTATTTGGGAGGCTGAAGTGGGAGGATCGCTTGAGCTTAAAAGGTCAAGGTTGCAGTGAGCCGTTGATTGTACCACTGCACCCCAGCCCAGGCACCACAGTGAGATCCTGTCTCCCAACAACAACAGAAAAGAATACATACAAGTTGCCAATAAGCACATAAAAATATATTCAGTATCACTAGCCACTGGGGAAATGGAAATCAATACCAAAAAATGTGATCAAAACCAAATCACAGTAAAATATCAAAAATGAGATACCGCCTCGATCTCACTAGGATGACTATGATCAAAAAGACAATAGCAAGTGTTATTGAGGATACAGAGAAATTGGAACTCTCACACATTGATGGTGGGAATGTTAAATGGTGCAGCATTGGAAAACAATTTGGCAGTCCTCAAAAAAATTAAACATAGCATTACTGCATGACACAGCAATTTCACTCCTAGATTTATACCCAAGAGAATTGAAAACATGTCCTCACAAAAACTGGTACACTAACGTTCATAGTAGCATTATTTATAATAGTCAAAAATGGAAATAATGCAAAAAGCCATCAATTGATGAGTAGATTAGCAAAATTTGGCATATCCACACAATGGAATATTATTCAGTCATAAAGAACAAAATATTATACATGGATGAATCTTTAATTTTACTTATGCTAAGTAAAATAATTTCAGGCATAAAAGGCTGCATATTGTACCATTTCATTTATATAAAATGTTCAGAAAAGGCAAATTCAGACAGAAAGTATATTAGTAGTTGCCTGGGATAAAGAGAGGAAGACATGAAGGTCTGCTAATAGGTATGTGTGTATGTATAATTATACATAAAATTATATATAACATACATATATAATTACATGTAATATGTGTACATAATATATGTTACATATTTATAGAGAAACTTATAATTTTAGATATTTATATTTAGAAAAAAAGACATTGGAGACAAATGTTCTAAATTTCTATCCTAATAAGCCAGAGTAAAGAACAAATTAAATCCAATGTTTATAGAAGGAAGTAAATATTAATGATAAAACCAGAAATCAATGAAATAGTAAATAAGTTCTAGAGAAAAATTTAAAAAGCCAAAAGTTGATTGCTTGAAAAGATTATTGAAATTTATAAAACCCTAGAAAGACTGATCATAAAATAAGAAAACACACAAATTACCAAAACCACAAATGAAAGAGGAGACATCACTACAGGTTATATAGGCATTAAAATAATAATTTGAAACATTATTGTATACAAATAAATTTGATGATTTAGATTAAATTGACAACTTCTTAGAAATACACAAATAATAAAAAAAAAAAGACACCAGAGGAAACAGGCAATTGGGATAGCCCTATGTCTTTAAAAGACATTGAATTCATGTCTCTCAACCAAAAGCAAAATTACAATAAGAAACATCTGTTGGTCAAGAGGGTTTACCTGCTGTATTCTAGCAAGTGGTTAATCTTATACAAAATTTTTGGGAAAATAGAGAAATAAGGATTTTATTTATTTTTGGGAAATAAATAAATAAAATAGAGGAAGACTATAGGAATATTTTCTACCTTATTTTGCAAGGTTAGCATAACCCTGATATTAAAGCCTTACAAGAGTATTATAAAGAAAGAAAATTAAAGATTATGTCATAAATATGGACAGAAAAATAGCACATATTAGCAAATAGAATCCAACAATATATAAAATGAGGAATATATCATAATAAAGCAGGGTTTATTACAGGAATGGAACATTGATTTAACATTTGAAAAAGATCTGTGTAGTTAACCACAGTTACAGAAATAAAGAGAAGAAACCATAATCATCTCAATAAATGTATAAAAAGCATTTGATTTGAATTTAGCAATTTAGTCAGACTCTCCTCACCTAAGGTTATATTATTCCAGAGAGTCTTCAGTCTTCATTCTTTTTGGGGTATCTGGAATAAGGGATTTTGTTATGACTTAGAGACTCTCACGTAGTAAGCATGGTGTTCTACATGACCACAGATCCACTTCCTCCAAAATAAGTCAATTACTTTAATTTCTTTGTCTGTTCACTCAACAAATACATGAGCGGATAAATTCTATGAAGAAAATAAAAGAGTGATGAGAGGAATTAATAACAGGAGAAGGTGTTATTTTGAGAGCAACAGGAATTCACTGAAGACTTAATTAGGCAAAATGTTATGATGTGATTTGTATTTTTAAATGTTTACTGTGACCACTGGTGGAGAATAAATTGAAGGTGGTGTCAGAGTGGGTGGCATACAATGTAGCAGCAGGAAGACCACTTTGGAGGCTTTTTTGGTTGTCCAAGCAAGAGGAGATGGTGACTTGAATTAGAATTGTGCCAGTGAAATACAAAAAGGGTGGGCTGATCCAAGATTCAGTTTCTAAGAAACACTAGATACTGGTGATAAATTGGAGTGGATTAGAAAATAAATGGAGAAATCAATGATTTTGGTTGCTGCTTGAGCATTTCAGACACTCATAATGCCATTTGCTGTGATTGGGATGACTGAAAGAGCCACTTGGTAGCAGGAGGGGGCCATGCATTTTAATTTTTTAGGACATGTTACTTTTTAAATGTCTGAGATATCCAAGTTGACATACTTAGCAGGTAGTTTTTACAAATGTCTAAAATCAGAGACAGAATTTTTGTAGTCACCATAACTTAGATGGTACTTAAAGAATTTAAAATGGATGTGATCACTGTGGAGGAGATTGATAGAGGACAAAAGAAAACCCTGGACCAAATGATGCTAACATTTAGAGTGTCAAGTAGAGGAAGCCAGTGAAGTTGAAGAAAACTAGGAAAATACAGAGAAATGGAAGTTAAGAGACATGTTCAAAAAAAGGCCTAGTCAACTAAGATAAATGCTTCTAAGATGTTTCACTCTTCATGATCCAAAGTTTCACAAGATTGTAAAATACAGTGGTATTTAGCAAATCATGAGTGTGAGGAACCTCATATACATTGAATGTCCACTATGTGCTTTGTATAAATCATTCTTATAGTAATTGCAAAGGAAGTAGTTTCAGAATGAGAAACAGATTCCAAGAAGCTATGTAATTTGCTTAGGATCCTACTCTGCTAAGTTTCAGAGAATTCCAACCAAATCCTGTCTATCAAGCTAATCCTTTTTTTAAACAAAGCATACTGCCCTTCTAAATTGTGTTTTACAGTGTACTATTGTCAATTGATTGGTCAATTGTTTCTAGAGAAGCAAATACAGGGATAGCTTTTAACATGCAAAAGAGTTCATTATTTTAATTACAAATTAATGCATATTAGTCACAGAGAAATGCAAATTACAATCACATTGTAATACCACTACAATTAACTAGAAGAGCTAAAATGAAAACAATAGAGAAGATCAAGTGTTGATAGAGATATAGAGCAACTGGAACTCTCTTAGGCTGATGTTAGAAAAGAACATTGTTATAACCACTTAAAAGAACTATTTACAGTGTATATTAAAGCTGAATGTCCACATAGATTACGGCACAGCAATTCCATTCCTACATATATAACCAACAAATATGAGTACATATATTCACAAAGATGGGTTCTATAATATTTATAACTACAGCATTTATTGTAGCCCCAAACAGAACTACACAAATCTCCATCAACATTAAAATGCATAAATAAATTGTGGTATGTTTACCCAATATAGCAGTGAGAAATTGTGGTATGTTTATGCAATACTCTACAACAGTGAGAAAGAATAAATGATAGCTAAACATGATAAATTGGATATATCTTATAAACACAATGTTACATAAAAGAAGCTAGGCCCAAAAAATATATACTATATGACATCATTGATTAAAAATATTAAAAACGAAGCAAAAGCATTCTATGCTTTCAGAAATCATAGTAGTGACTGCTCTTGGAAGAATTAGTGTCTAGAAGGAGAGAAAAGAGAAATTCTGGGGTACTGATAATTCTGTTTCTTGACCTGAGTGCTGGTTACATAGATTTGATTAATTTCTGAAAATGCATCATGCTGTATACATACCTGTGTGCTTTTCTGTATATATGTTATATATAAATACTTCATTCAAAACCTTTAAAAATAAAAAAGGCAAAGAAAATATGTATTCCACTATGCAGCCATAAAAAAGGATGAGTCTATGTCCTTTGTAGGGACATGGATGCAGCTGGAAACCATCATTCTCAGTAAACTATCGCAAGAACAGAAAACCAAACACCGCATGTTCTCACTCATAGGTAGGAACTGAACAATGAGATCACTTGGACTTGGGAAGGGGAACACCCGGGCCTATTATGGGGGGAAGGGGAGAGGGACTGCATTGGGAGTGATATCTGATGTAAATGA
>NW_012115932.1:2467699-2651544 GCF_000951035.1 Colobus angolensis palliatus
AAAATACGTATTCCCCCAAAGCTGTTAAGCCAAAATTATTATGGTCAATATTTTAGACTATGCTCTTTTATTCAATATTTATATGTATTTGAATACATATATTTTTTCAACAAAAATGTATTGCACTATATTCTCCACTTCATCTGATTCTTTCTTAGCAATATACTATGACCATCTTCCCATATCAGTATACAATGCTCTATTACTTATCATTGGAACAATTCAATCTTGTGAATATAATTTACATAACTAAACCCCTACTGTTGGGCATGAAGGTTGGCTCTAATTTGACCTTTTCTGTGAATTGTTGTAACATGAATCACGGTACTCATCTCTACTTTTTTTAAACCTAGGAGTAGAATTGCTGATCAGGAAAAATGCAACTGTAAGCTTTTAGAAATCATCCTCCAAAAATAAAATTGTTCCAAAACTGTACTCCCATCAAATTTGATGGAAGGCCCCATTACCCTTACCACGATCGGGGAATATGATTCTTGTTCATATTTTCCATTTGACTGGGACAAATACATTATATCTTTATTTATTTTGTGTTTTTTTATTACTGCAAGAGTTAAACATTGTTTTCATATGTGCCTCAGCCATTTATACTTCTTCTTTTGTGAATTAGATGTTCATACGTTTTATATATATTTAGAATGTCAGCCCTTTGTCCATTTTATATTTCAGGTATGATTTCCCAGTTTGTTGTTTGCTTGTTGGTTTCTTCATACCATTTTGAGGATACAAGTCAAATCTATCACAATTTTCCTGTAAATCATTTATTTAACTATATTTTCTTGTGTTTTTTTTTTCATTTAAATTGTTATGTCTAGAATTTAACTTGGTATGTAAGATAAGATTCTTTTTATTTCTCATTAACCATTTTTCTTCATTTATTGAATAGTATCTTCTAGGATGAATGTAGAAAGAAAGCATTTGCTTTTTTCAAGGGCCAAGGAATAGAAGTTTTAATACAAGATTTTAGGAAATCCTAAAATTCAAAGAAGTGGGTCTCTAGGAGGATTTAATATTTTATTCAACATACCTGAAAAAAAATTTTGCTTATCAGTATTCTAAGTTGCTTATACACTTCTTAGTCCCTTTAAAGTCTTTATCTGTTCAGAAAATAATGTTAACATTGTCTTCCAAGATATGCATCAAACTGTGTTTCAGCTGATCTCTCTCTTCCTGTTTGAGGAATAGTAAATGATTGACAACATTGGTTGGATCTGAGTGTAGCTAAATTTGAACATGCCAAAAGCAAATATAAGAAGTCCTATTGCTCCTTTCCTTCCCAAGTGGAATATCAGCCATGTGCCAAGTATGATGCTGGATGCTGGGAATACAGTGCTAAAGAAGGTGTATTTCATCCTGCCCTCCCTGAGTTTGCACTTAGATAGGCATACTGATACAGTGATTGAGTTTTATTTGTAGCTATTGTTATTATGTGAGATCAGGTATATGATGTCCGTATACATATACATATATCAATGAAGTACTTAGAACAATATACAAACTGAATTCATAACGAATTACTTTGTAACATAATTAATATGTTGCCCATCAAACATTCACTGGACTTAGGAATATGTTTGTTTGACTGTAGCCTTAAAAGTGATTATTATATGCACAGCTTTTTAATTTGTTGCTTATGAACCATGGTCACCAGCCGTTTCTTCATATCAGTCAATATAACCACTGTTCTAGGCTTGGCTTCTTTATTGTTAGGTTGGTAATGGAGAAGAGGAAAAGGAAGAAAAGGAAGAGGGAAGACCTCATACTGGATGAGCATAAAAGAAGTTTTATTAACTACTATAGGTGAAAAGTTCATCATGGTCAAACTCATGTACTCAAATAATGCCAGGAACCTATCTCTGTAGTTTTTATCCCTGTTTTCTTTGCTCTTAGCTTTCCTTTCAGAGAAAACCTCATTACATGGTAGCAAAGGTGGCTACCAGCTACTCCAGGATTGTAGCTTTCTAGTTTAGCCATCTTCCCAGTAAGTAAGAGCACCTCTCTCCTGCTCATTCTGGGAAATGCCCAGTAGTTCCCCCATCCATCTCCCCGAACTAATGGCAATGGCTAGAGAAAAGAGGGACGTTACCCATGGGCGGGTCTGTGTCACATGTCCTCGACAAGGCCTGAGAGTGGAAGTGATGTTGTTTCTGTTGTCAGTTTCTGTTCCCAGAATGAGGAAGATGTGTGCAAGCAAAACAGATACTCTAGAAACATCTGAATAGCTGACTTGGACGATCTTGCTTCCCTGTCCACCAACAAAGGAGTGTGCTGCCTATGGTCAAAAATAAGAGCCCTCCTATAAAGGGATTTTAGAAAGGGACTTATTTTTAAGGGCTTCTTTTTAAAGAGGAGAGTCATCCCTTCTACTTCCTCCTTAGCTACTAACATTGGAAAACTTGTAACACTGTTTTCTTGCATTCATTTTGTTTTGCCATCTGCCATTGACTGTCACATTTCACAAGTTAAGAAACATGTTATTTCTTTGTTTATTTTGTCAGTCTTTGGTATTCTCTGGAGAGAAATTATGTATCTGTGTTTCAGTGGAATAGATTTAATCTATTTGTTTTATCTCTAGACTCACCTAACTCCTTGTCTTTCAGTCAAAGGTTTTCTTTTTTTCTCACTTGGTGAACAGGTAAATTTATCCCAGATTCTGGAAAACACAGATTTCTAAGCACATCATGGTGATGGCTGGAAAATACTGATTCCTAAGTAAACCATCTTGAGGAATTTCCAAAGTAGAAAGAAGTTGGTTTAAAACTTTGTCTCTTACTCCAATCTTTTTTTGAAATTGCTGTCAATACAGTTATTCAACAACTCTAAAGAAGCCAAGACTTTATACTTTTGACTTTTCAATCATTCCCATTATCCCTTTTCTGCGGCTCCTTTTGTTAACTTTCCCATACATCAAACATCCACAGTCTTATAAATTATGTCATGTATGTGTATGTTGTACCTCTGAGCTTGAGATTTGAGGCAAATCCTTAAAATGTTTTCCTTCCCTAGTAATTTGCCTGATGTTATGGGTTGCCTCCTGCTCAATAATGGGGATTTATTGGGGTATCCTGGTTATATTACAAAAGAGAAAAGCAGTTGACCAGTTGGAAGCTTTACTAGATGTGTCACTGATGTGTTTTCCCTGAAACCATTTGATTCCTATCATTCAAAGTCTAAGAAATATTTAGGTGCTGTTCATTAGGCTTAAGTTATTCTTATCTTCAAGTTACCTAATTATTTATTTGCAGTTTATACACTATGTATTGGACGTTCTTCTCAGCCAACTACATATAAACATATTATATAGGTATATATTATGTTCAATAGAACATTAGAGAAATTAGCACATAAATTTCTTATCACTAATAATTAAATACATTAGCACTTTCACTAGCTGTCTTCAAATTATCTGGCTTCCTTCCCCCTTTTTCTTGTCTTCCAAAGTGTCATTCTCCAAGCACATTCCATGGAGCCCTAGTTCTGGAGGATGCTAATGAGTGTTACCAAAAAGAAGTTGGGGTCAGTTATATTTGGAAAAGACTGGATGACACACATTAAGCCTTTATTACGTCAAGCACACATTGTTATCCTCCAGACAAGTGACTGTGTTTCCCACACACACCAATGGGAAAGTGAGGCAGGTCTGACAATCTCCTGAGACTAATAATCCACCAAATACAAATTGGAAGGTGCATTTTTGAAGCTATATAACCAATGTCAACATTCCCTTGGTTTAATATTTCCATTCTTATTTCTTCTTATTCTGGAAGGGCTAGGAGCTGCCCCTTCAGGATTCACCAGAGGACGTCATGCAGGCTATCAGTGGAGCAAACATTGAGTCCCCTGATTCATAATCTCATAGCTTCTTACCAGGAAATTGCCTGTTTTGGCTCCTATTAAATTCTCCTGGAATTCATCTAAAAGTACAAAATGATAAGGGCATACTCTAGTGGGAAAGAATTTATGGGATATTTAAACCTCACTACTTATACAATTAAATCTAACTTAGTATATTGGAGCACTCTGGAGAAATCCAATTCTTCTTTGTTTCACCTGTAAGTCATGGTCAAATGGAGTAACAAAATCAGTTATGATGTCTGCCACAAATATGTAGTTATTAATTTCATATTATGGTAGGAGGTGCTTAGAATATTGGTATATAGTGAATTCTTAATACATTATTACTGAGAATAGGTGCTCACATGCACTGAGTTGAGACAGGTGTTGGGGAAAAAAAGACAAAAATATGTAAGACATGATTCCTGTCCTCAGGGGAAGATCAGACTAACACAAACAAATGCTTGATATATAAGATAGTATATTGTTAACTGAATACAGAGTAGGCTGTTGACATTCAAAAGGGGCCAGTTCAGAGACCACTTGAATCCCCCAGTATGTACAATGTTATTACAAAATGCATGGGATGAAAACAACACTGAGTTGAAATGTGAATGCTGATGAGAAGGTTCGGCTCATTCATCAGGTAAAAGACAGATTCATTCACAGGAGCCCTACTGATTTCCAGCTCAAAGTTTCTGCCTTGGTCAAATGGCCAGTAATTCTGAATTGGACATTTTGGAAAACTAGCAAGTGGTTAAACCAGAATGCAAAACACATGAATGCCGTTGAAAGGGGAAAATTTCCCTTGTCCCGTTGCAGGGTGTGCGATGAGAGTGTGGTTGGCTTCCTCAGTGCCCCACTGCTGGAGGGGAGCATACAGATGGCCAGGCTGTGGGGCTACAACCCCACAGCAGTGTCTAGGGGTGAATGTTTATAGCTCCTGAAGCCCCATGGACGTGTGTTACAGGGTGCTCTTTTGGTTTGCTCTCTATAAGTGGCTTGTGTTAGCTCAATTAGACCCTCTACCTTGTCACAAGGACATAGGGCTTTTGGTATCTTGGGTTCTTGCCTTGGTGTACTGGAAGAATCGGATCACATGTGGGCTTGGAGAATGAGTGCAAGGTTTTGTTGAGTGGGAATAGCTCTCAGCCAATGAGAGATCCAGAAGGAAGATGATCTTCCCTTGGAGTTGGACCCCTCCCCAGCCCAGGCTCTCCTCCGATGGCCTGGGCCAAACTCCACTTTGTCCCACCTCTCAGTGACCTGCCAGTGTGACAGTGCCTAGTTGGTGTGCCCTTCTGCCAGCGTGCCTCTCTCGACTACTAGCCACTTGTATCTTCTTCTGCTGATGTGTTTGTTCCTCACGATGTCCAGTCACTTGTGTGTCTGCCTGCTAGGATGTCGGGTTTTTATAGGCACAGGATGGGGGTGTGGCAGGCCAGGGTGATCTTGGGAAATGCAATATTTGGGCAGGAAATGCCTGTCGTCACCTAGGTCCATTGGGGTGGATCCCTAGCCAGGGACCATGTGCTTTTCTACCCAGCACTTCCCTTCCTGGCTTCTGTATTATTTAAAGGGACCATACTCTTCCCTTCCCAGCCACTTCCATATCACCAGCAGTCCACTGCAATCGTGGTAATGTGCATATTATGCATTAGAAATATTTTGACTAGCTTAAAATGGGAGATGGTCATTTGAGGGTAGAAGCATCTGGCTTAAATCATGAAGAACTGGAAGTCAGAATGGATAATGAAATATTAGTAGAATTGGGAAATCAGAAGAAAGGTATTTCAGAATAGGATCAAAAGAAAATGGGGCAGGTCTGAGCTCTACCTTAGGCTACAGGCAGTCCTTAGGAATGCACTTATAATAATACAGTTAATCCATGTCCTCTCAAGCTGGAGCCTCTCCTCTGACCTTAGGCCAATTGTATATAGTCTTCTCCCCCATGACAGCTAATCTCCGTATCTTTGTGTCCCATTCATATTCTTCCCCTGGGTACAACGCCACCATATTAATTGTGCAAACTGCATACTGCACAGTATGTCCTATCTAAGGGAACACAGTTCACATAATAGATCTCATAGATTGGTTAAACTATCATGGCAACTTTTCTGCAGGTGGCAGTAAAGTATCCACTCCAAGTCAATGTGTTATAGTCATTTTCTGATTTATGGGAATAAAGTGTCTTGAAAGAAGAGGTGTCATTTTCTAATTTGCACACAAGTACTGTAAGGGCAATTGGCAGTCTTCAGTATGTTCTTGAATGGTAAGAAATATGGACATGCTAGGGAGGGAAAAGTAGCCTAGACTCTCCAGGCTTGTCAAAGAATATGAAGAAAAGGGAGAACAGCCCTTTGCTTTTATGGATGAGTTAAGACTATTTCCTAATTTTGTGTTTTTAGCAAAAAGGCTAAGAAGGTCAAGCAGCTTGTGTAATCATCTGTGCATAAATTTCTGTTTTTATATCACAGATAAATATCATGTATTATCGGATCCACTAACATTTTCTGTTGCATAAATTGTATCCAAATGTGCATCTTTTTCTTTTAAATTTAGTACAACTTTGGAATTCCTCTATTCTTTGCTTAGAAGGTATGAAACTTCATAGTGAGACTGGCTTGTAAAGATCAGCCACATTTTATTGCTTGCACACCTTTAAATGAGCTGTTACTGGTTACCCTTAACTTATGCTGGTCAGCTGTGTTCAGCATGGCACATAGATGCATTACATGTCCACTGAGCAGGGTCTAGGTCAGTTTTTCAAATGATTTACTCAGTGACCAATCTGACCAGTTATCAAGTCACTAAAAACTGTCAGTCAAATACCTTAACCCAGGTTTATGAGAGCCACAGGCGTTTGGCAAAGCCAGTCAAAGTCAATGTAGTCTATGTTGTCCTGTTCCTTGGGGCCTCTGAATTTTCAGAAGAAAACTCCTTTTCTATTCTAAATTAAAGGTGGGGTGTTTGTTGTTAGTCTAGGTTTTATAAATATTAGGGTGGGGTTCTCTTCCAAAACTTCTTTTGTGTGTAGTTTACTGAGTTCCCATCATCTCTTTGTTTGATAATTTGTCAAGGTAGCTTGATTAAATGTGTATTTTGTGAAGTATCCATACTTCAAAAGTCTCGACTATTCATGTACAAAAGGATACATATGCCTTTTATGTGCAGATCTATGCTAATTTGCATCTATTTTTTAAATTTTCATGGCCTTGATTTCCAAATGGTGAGTGTATATGCATGCCAATTTCACCCATCTAGGACTTTCCCTAATTGTTGAAGCTAAAACTTTGAAAAAGCAAATCCTCAAAGACTGTAGAAATCATCTCATGCAATGTGAATTCTGTAAACCTTATAATTTGGCAAATTAGTTATTCCAAATTACTCATTTAGCAAATTGGGTTTTTTCCCATGAAGAATTTCCCAGAGATTTTTCCAGCCTCTGTAGCTTTATCCTAGAACACACTTCCTAGTGCCTTCATATGAAAACAAGGCCCTTCCTGGTAAGAGCACTGCAATGTGATACTGGAGGGGACAGCCACAACATGAGTCACTCCGTGTTTACTCTGTGGCTCACCACTCATGTGCCCAATGTCCCTGACACAATTCTAGTTCCTTTCCTGTGCTTTCCTTGTGTCCTTCCTAGCACCAGCTCTTCCCAAGTGTTTCTCAGTTCTTGAAAGTTTGAGGGATCCCTGCAGCAAGTTGCAGCTCCTTTAATTCACTTCATGATGAAACAGCTTGTTATGGTGCTTTGTGGCCATTACAGTCCTTTACTGCTGGGTGTGCAAGGGCTGAGTTTTCTTTTGACTTCTTGGTCTACATGGGAGTTTGTAACTGTAACAAAATAACAAAGGAGTCCCAGTAAGCTTGTCTCCACACCAGCTGAAGAATTAATGTGCAATAAAGCCTCTGATATCTGGTGGTACCGGAGTCATGCTCACTAATCTAGGATTCTGGCTATTTCAGAGTCACCGTAACTATTACCTGTGGATTATCACTCTTCCAAGGTATAAAGAGACAACATGTAATTTCTAGTAAAATTAGATTTAATAATTGCACCTTTTATAATCCAGAACATGCTTCAAGAATTTATGAGACTTCAAAGTCTTTTTTGCCTCCATCAATTTTGAGTTGACCATAGATGTACAGAAACTGTTAAGAGAGAGTTTTAACTAGTAGGATATTAAGTGATAGAGATTTGCAACATACAGCTTTTCTAAAGGTATCTGATTCTTTAAAATCACTGGTCTATTTTGTTTGGGAGAAGAACAATGATTAAGGTAGAAATGGAGTGAAAAGGCAGATTTTCTGATTTTTCATAAGAGTATAAACATGATTACAGTTTCAGGGCCTTTGCTTTGCCTTATTGAGTCACATTCATAAAGGTAATTATTTTATCTGATACATTTGGAGGTACTCCTATCTTCTGAAGGTAAAAAATTGCAGTCATCTTTCTGAAAGAAGAGTACATGTTTAAGGAAATACCTGAGATCCTCTGGAAGAAGCCCACACTGGGTAGTTCTTAAAAATTAGATCTTAGCTGGCTTGACTCTTTCTAGAAACTGCACTTTCTCAACCATTGACAGAAATCTGGAGACCCTTTCCCCACCCTTTGGGTGTAACTCCAGCAAAGCTCACTGTGCCTGGGTCTCTCAATGGGCAATCTAGGTTATGTTGCTGTCAGAAATGGCTCCCAGGAAGTGGAGGGCGTGACTAGCTTTAAATGAAGTTCTAAGCCACTGGTACATGAAATGAAACTATTTTTTTTTTCTCTCTCTCTCTTCTTCCCCTTCCTTTAACCTGAGTTGCTGATATAAGTGACTCTAATTTACTTTCCCCTAGAAAACAAAGCAAAATAAAACAGAGAAAGGCAAAAGAGATCCTTTTGTGAAGTGTAGTGCTTCTGCTCCTGATGAAAGGGAGTCATTTGCTGCTTTCATGGTGTCAGTATTAATTTCCAAGCAGTCAAAGCCACCGCTAATTTATTTACAGAACAATCTCCTTGCCCAGGAGCTAGGCTGGTGAGGCAGTGGTTTCCAGCCTCCAGCTTTGTTTGTTGACAGGCTGATTTCCCACAAGGCCGTTTCCACCTGTGTTTCTGTTGTTTTTAGCGTGTGTCTCCCTTTCTTCTCCCCACCGCCACCGCCTCCGCCTCCCCAATGGCTGTTGAAGGCCCTTCTCATCTCCGGTCTCTCTCATCCACTTCCTCCCTCCTGCCCCAAGGACTCCTGGCAGGCCTTTACAGTCACGCTGCACTTAGAGTCTCTGCTGGTAAAGTCCCAGGGGGCACTGCATTTCTTTCTTTCTTTTTCCCCACCTTTTTTTTTGTTTCAAGGACAAGATTCAAAAGAGCCTGCTCCACACAGGTTGTAAGGTGCACCTTCAGATGTGCCTTCAAATAGGGGCTGAGCAATTTGAATATTTGTGTTCCTGGAAATCAGTCTGTAAAATCGTCCCCCAACGCCCATTAAATTCTGCAAAATTGCTCAGCTTTGAGGGCTCCATGGTGGGGTCCAATTTGGGGCCCTGGCACCTCGTTGCCAAAGCACTCATCCCCAAAGACGCCTATAATGGAAATGGACGGAGTGGCTGATTTAGCCCTAGCTCCTTGCATATCAAAGGCAGGAGGGCGGGAGGGAAGCATCCGCAGAGTGGTCGGGATGCACCCGGCGTGCTAGGTGATATATTGAGATGTTTGTTTAAAGCACACTGCTCGGTATGCACATGCGCCTGTCTCTCTGCTATTTTATACATTATCTGCAGGGCGGCAGGTACAAGAATAAGGCATGTTTTGAAGTCAGTGGCAGTGCCACATGGGCATGGAGTGGGAAATAGGCATTATATAGCTTTTTTTCATATTACTTATTTGCTATCTCCATAAGGAATACTGTGAGACCAGAAAAGAGGTCACTGTAGTGACATAACCCGCACCAAATCTTGCCATGTTGGATCTTGGATGTATTTATTGATTTAAAAAATACGAGAGGTATAATCTTGCCCAGAAAATGTGCCTTGACCCTAACTCCTCAACCACTTCGTAGTATGTACAAATTATTTTTCTGCATGTTCTTTTACAAATGTTGTCTGTCTGGATTCAGAGATTTTTATCAGTGTGTTTGTGTTTAAAGGGGCTGTGTTTAAAATACCCCCTCATTTCCAAAGGAAGGCGAAGAGGGGAAAAAAAAAAGCACAGAGCTTTGTCCATTTGGAATTGGAGGGTAATCTGGAAAATTACAAAGAACCACAAAAGCCTGGCAAAGAGAATTTTGTTCTTTTCAGTGGTTAGAAAGAAGTGTAAAAAGGTTAAGACATGGCCTGTGGTTTCTGTCCCTCAGTAATGATACAATTAAACTGAAATAGGTTAACTTGGTTAACAGAATCACTTTACCTCTCCTCCCATCCACAGACTCCTACATCTTCTCTCTTCTCCCAGTCTCTGAGGTTTGCTTACCAGGGATGTGGGACTCCTGGAGTCTAAGGGTTCAGTCATTTTTTAGTTCTTGTTCCTGAACTCTGTCACCAAAAACTCTTCTATTTATTTTGAAAGCAGAAACAATGTCATTTCATTGCCTGCATGTGTAACTCCAAGCTGCCTGAAACAATTCTGCTCAAACTTCCTACCAACTCACCTTTGGGCTGAGACAAAACAGAGAAAGTTTGGGCCCCAAAGGACAATTTTTCAGCGAAGTTGGGAGCAGGTAGAGGCAAAGCCGAGTGATGAAACTCATCTGACAATTGTCATCTGCCCTCTTTGCATCTCCCGCCTCATTCTTCCCTGTCTCCTGGGGATGCCTTCCTTTCCTTTCTTTGTAACGTTAGCAGTCCCCCATTCCTTTCCCCTAGCCTACTTGTCCTCTGGGATGAAGAAAAGACTTTAAACCTGTAAACTGTATACATTTTCTCCAAAATCAACTTGAAACTCAGTCTAAATTGGATGGAGACGATTCGCGTATGGAAGGAGCAGCTGTGCACCCGCACACTGATAGAGACATCGCTGCTCTCAGAGGGGTTATGATTATGTGGGCTAAAAAGTTCAGAAGTCTGAAGACTGGAGTTTCTTGTGTATATTTATATGAAGGCTGTTCCCCTACAGAACCATGAGGATGTAGAATGAGGCTGTTTTTCATTCCCCACCCAGTGGCTAATGCAGCTCAGAGACTATATTTGGGAGCTGAGCCTGCATGTAGCGAATCGTCAGGAGCCCTGTGGAAATGGGCAAAGCAGGTGCAGCTTTAAGACCACATTCTCAGAGGTGCGAGAAGCTGAGCTTTCCCTTTCTCTAAGCTCAGTTTTGGTTTCAAGACTGATCCCCACTGATGAGGCAGAAACCTAGTGTCTGTCAAAAGGAGTTTTTTTTTTTCCAGTTCCTTTTCCCCAAGGGTGAACTTTAATTCCAGACAATCCACATGATTCCCAGACCTTTGGAAGATCAGCTCTCTGATCCTCCAGGCAACCTTTCCTGAGCTGCATGTAGCCTGGCGCTCCTTAGTTGCAATCCATGCTGGCTGCTGCTGAGACATTTCTGATTCCATCTTATACCTCTAGCCCTGGCAATTGACTTGTCTGCTTCTGCACCACCTGTGGGCAGGAGTGCTATTCTGTCACCAGGTTTCTCCCTTGGATATAGATCTCCTGGCTGTCTGTATGCATGATCTTCCCTCATTCCCTGCTGGCCTTGGGGCACTCGGAGGCTCTGCCCCAGGAAGCAGAGAACAGAGCCCTTATCTGGGACCCTTGGTCTTCCTGCCTCACCACCTCTTCTCCAATTCTCTCCTCCTTGAGTCCAGAAGATCTGACTTCCATAGGAAGCCCAACTCTTCCTAAGCCTCCTTGTTGTAGTCCTGATTCCTTTCCCAAACATTTTGTTACTGCCCGCAATCCTCTTAGTTCCCCCAAGGGCGCACAAGCCTGAAAGGAACTCCTTTTTTCTCAACTTTGCTTCCTCTTGCAGCCATTTTAAAAATATGTGGCATGGACCACTGTGGGAAACATTTTGCAGAAGAGAAAATCTGGAAGAAAAAGCATGCACAGATACCATTGAACCAACTATCCAAGCTTTTTTGGATTAGCTGCAAAATCCCAGCTTACTTAACCTGTCTTTTGCCCAGAGACTGTTGAAATAACTTTTCTATAACAGCCAATGAGAACAGTGTACATAGTTAATGCTGGCAATTAGTATTTTTTTACTAAGCAATTCCTTTTAATAGTTTTTTAGATCATGTACATGGGCAGTTATAGTCTGTGAATTAGCACTGTGATTAAAAACACTAGCTTTGGAATCAGACCCAGTTCTGCTCTCACCTAACAGCTTAGTGGCCTTAGACAAATTAAAGAACTTCTCTAAGCTTCCGGGCCCCTCATGTGCGAACTGCTTTAGTGCTGTTAGAAAGTGTAGATGAACGAATGTGTGCAAGACACCTAGCACCTAGTAAATATTGTGTTTCCTTTACTTGTCTCTTTGACGTTAGCATTCAGCTTGTATTTCCATGAACTGCCACTAGCACATGTTTCTTCTTATGAGAAGTCTGTAACATTACTGCTCAGAAAATGAAGTGGAATGGTCTGAAGTGATAGTTTACAGCCAAAATTAAAAGGTGGCAGAGAGAGAAATTCTTCTGGTAATCTCACTGGAGGAGCAGAACAATTGAGAGGAGAAACAGTAGATACATTTTTTCTTTAAGTTAATTTTTCTTTTTCTTTTCTTTTTTTTTTTTTTTTTTTTTTTTGAGATGGAGTCTCGCTGTGTCGCCAGGCTGGAGTGCAGTGGCATGATCTCAGCTCACTGCAACCTCCACCTCCCAGGTTCAAGAGATTCTCTTGCCTCCGCCTCCTGAGTAGCTGGGACTACAGGCACACACCACCACACCCAGCTAATTTTTGTATTTTTAGTAGAGAAGGGGTTTTACCATGTTAGCCAGGATGGTCTCGATCTCTTGACCTCGTGATCTGCCTGCCTTGGCCTCCCAAAGTGATGGGATTACAGCCACTGCACCCTACCTTTTAAGTTAATTTTTCTATAACTTATATCCAATATATTTTTAAAATTGAAGACAGTTCCCAGTATAGCATATTAATAGGTGTAGGAAGATAAATAAAGTTTGGAATTATGAAAATTGACATTGAAGAGGAGATGCTGTTTGCTCAAATTTTGTGGTTGAACTTCAGACTTTCTCCTGAGCTCCCTAGAGGCCAAAGTAAAAAGGAAAACATAATGTGTAGTTTGTATTATTGAAAGGGAGAGGCATATCAAAGAAGATCGGAGTGGTATCAGGGAAATGAGAACTTCTTCCTCTTCTTCTTGACCTTGTTATTATGTTGTCAATCTGTGGACTGGAGAGACTAAGAGAAATCAGATAGGAAGTGGCATAGAAGACAGACTAGAGAATTAAGTTTCTCTGTCTAAATGAACAAAGACTCACTCAGGAAAACTCTCCCTAGATCACTTAAAAAGAAGGGAAAAGAAAAGGAAGTTGCCAGCTTGACAGAGCCTCAGAATATCCCCTGAAAGCTCTGGAGGCCCTATCTGGCATCATGACCTCCATAGCAGCCCTTGTCACTGCCTTTGCATTAGAGGTGCAGCCTCTGGGAAAACCCTGCCAATCACGTTGCAGTACCAGCCAGTCCTGGGAAATTAAATTATAGCTCTTGATCTACCTGGGCAAGTGGTAAGTCTCAATTCCTCTGTGTAAAGTAATAATCACAGTCCCTGCTCTTCTCTACTCCCAGAGTAGGTGTTCACACATAGGATCCAGAAACTTAGAGAAGTCTAATTTGCATAAGGCCACTGAGCTGTCAGGTGAGAACAGAATTGTGTCTGATTCCAAAACTCATGTGTTTTTTTTGTTGTTTGTTTGTTTTTTTGAGACAGGATCTCACTCTGTCACCCAGGCTGGAGTGCAGTGGTGCAATCTTAGCTCACTGCAACCTCCATCTCCCAGGTTCAAGTGATTCTCCTGCCTCAGCCTCCCATGTAGCTGAGATTACAGACATTCACCACCACACTTGTCTAATTTTTTTTCTTTTGTATTTTTAGTAGAGATGGGGTCTCACAATATTGGCCAGGCTGGTCTTGAACTCCTGGCCTCAGGTGATCCACCCATCTCGGCCTCTCAGAGTGCTGGGATTACAGGCGTGAGCCACCGTGCCCAGTCCAAAGCTCATGTTTTCAATCACAGTGCTAATTTACAGAGTATAACTGGCCATGTAAATGATCTAACAGACTGTTAAAAGGCACTGTTTAGTATGAAAGTACTAATCATCAGCGTCACTATTCCCCCCAAATACTTCCTAAATATCTGTGTCATACGAGGCACTGTATTATGCATTGAGGGTATAACTGTGAACAATATAAACATTGTTTCTACCTTTATCATTACCTGAGTTCTAGCGGGAAGTACAAGTAAACAAGTAAACAGAAAAATAAAATTATCAGAGCTAGAGATAAGTACTAGAAGAAAGAAACACAGGTCTTAGGGTAGAGAATATCTGGATTAGGAAAGGATTCGTGTTTGGGAGATTCAGGAATTGTTCATTTGAGAAACTGACATGTGAGCCAAGACCTGAAGGAGAAGTTACCAGACATACAAAGAAGAAGAATAGACCCTTCCGGACAGAGGAAAGAGCATGTGCAAAGGTCCTGAAGTGGGAAAGATCAGGGCATACAGAGGGGACATGAGTAGGTGGGAGAGCGGTATAAGATGTGCTTGGACAGATAAGCAGGGCTCTTATCATTGAAGGCTTTGTGGCTATGAGGAATGGCAGGTGCTTCATTCTAAGTGTGATGGGAAGCTATTGAAGGAGATGGAGCATTACATAATCATATTTGTGATTTAGGAAGACCACACTTACTGATAATGGAGAACAGAACAAGAGATGCAAAGAGGCAGTTAGCAAATGCATCACCATTTGTGTTTGCTGAGATGGAGGTATTTCCTAGCTTCCAAATTCCTCCAGGACATTTCATTTCATCAGATGGGGAGAATGCTAAAAAAAAGGAGTCTAGGTTTGACTGTTTGCTGGTTATTTTCTCCTAATCCCTCCAGGAAATTCCATACATATATTACTGGGTGAACCCTGAAGTTGACCTCACAAATGAAGAATTACATGAGCTTTCTTAAGATGACATATGCTAATATTTCTTTGCTGTTATTGCAGGAGTACCCCTCAATGAGAAGAGGACATTTGCCTTTTATTCCACTTCTCAACTTTAAAAATTGCCTTTACTGATCTTTATTTGCACTGACCCAGAAACTAGAGAAGTAGAGAGAGAGAGAAACAGTCAACTCTTGTGTTGGGCATGGGGATGCTGAGACTTGTGCAAGCTCTGCTCTTGCTGTGTGATGTTAGGCAAGATGCTTCCTCGCCCTGAGTCTGCCTTTTCATTGTGTAAGTGAGGGCATTCGAAAATAATCTCTAAGCTTATACCTTTATCTCCTAAGAGTCTGTAACTCTTTAGTGTTGGGTTAGAGCAACACAGAAGAGGTCAATCATTAGCTGCTGATTTTTCCGAGTGACAGCTTGGTAGGAAATAGCATTGTGATCCTTTTACTATGTTTTGTAGTTCCTTTACCTGTAAACACATTTTTCATTTTAACATGTTGAAAACTCCATTTGGAAGTAGGCAATTTTCATCTGCTTCCTCTCCACCCCCAGATGAACCGAGCTAAGGTGTCAGAGGGTGATGGCACAGGTCACAGTCACTGCTTGGGTTGCTGCATGGCCTGGCATTCTGAGGCTAAGCATGTTGTTGTGCTGGCTCTCCCCAACACCATATTAGAGTACAGATATCTCTTCAATATATCAATTTCCTTTCTTTTGAGTATATGCCCAGTAGGGGGATTGCTGGGATCATATGGGAGCTCAATTGTTAGATTTTTGAACAACCTCCAAACTGTTCTCCATAGTGATTGAACTAATTTACATTCCCACCATTCTGTGTGGGTTGCTGGTTTCTCCGTTCTGCTGGATACCTCTTGGATAATGTGATCAATGGCATGGGTTCTCTTGCTGTTCCCACTGCCCACAAATCAAGCTCTTAATAGCCCAATAAAATCATGAGATTCAGGCTAAAAAAGTGATTGCATTGCTCAGATGCTAATGAGACACATATATCTGAAACAACTGATTAAAGACTGTGGAAAGGAGGTCTCGGCACAACATGTGGGGTGGCTAATTTACAAAGGCGAGGAGCATTCCAGATAACAGAATGTCAGGCACCTTTACTTTCAAGGAGACGTATTTAAAATAGGCTGATTTTTCTTACATATTTTCCCATGAATGATTGGGACACCAGTGCGGTAAGTAAAAGCAAGATGGCTGAGTGATTCTCCCATCAGGGTCCTTCTGTCTGCCAGGCTATAGCCAACAAATGTTCCAACTTGGCAGGTCAAATGTCTCCAATACATTTCTAGAATGTGTTGTGCAGTCGATAATAAATAAATGCTAAGATGTGTGATTACATAATAATAGCCACATTCATTCACCTGTCTATCAAAGGAGCCATATTTGAGTCTGAGTTCCCTTCCCCTGGGCCCGTGGAGTGAAGATGGAGCATTAGCTTGTCGTCTTCAACATTCCTGGCAACGCTGGGCTAAGTGCACTGGGGTGGAATGCAGTCCCTTTTGCTTAGTAATCCATTAGCTAATGGGTGTGAGCCCATCAATTTTCTATTTATTCCTTAAACCATTAAGGTTTACCTGCTGTGTGTGAGACTACACTTGACAAAAAAGAGTGATAGTTGAAATAAAATAAATATCAAGCCTTACGAGATCTGATGAGTATTGCTTCCACCATAGTGGGCTTCATGGAAAGGTAAAGGTGAACCAGCTCTTAGAAGTTGACACATGGCATTGTGGGCAAGAGGAGGCAAACAGAAATCTGCTATGTTTCAGTCCAGAGGCATCCGCCAGTGGAGGGGTGTTGTTTGAGAACTGCCATCCAAGTGCCCTCAGCATTTGTCAACAATGCCTGCCTGAGTCTCTTGGAAGTTGGTATTTTTTCTCTCTAGATAAAACTCAAACTCCTGACCGGCCTATACCAGGCTCTGCACAGTCTGGGCCTTGCCGCATGTCTGGCTTTATCTTTCACCTCTCTTTCCCTTGCTCTACCCACACTGATCTTTTTCAGGTCCTTTGTGTATGATATTCAATCTCCCATTAGCGTTTTTCTTGCCTAACTCATCCTCCAGATCTCAGCTTGAACTCCATTTTCTCTGGGGAAGACATCCTTGATCACCTAAGCAGGGTCAGTCTCTAACTCAATGCTCTCTTGGTTTCCTGTCCTCCAAACTAGCCCTCAAAACACCTTAATATACTGTAGTTACGTAAATGTCTGATCAATGTTTGGCTCTCTCACTAGGTGGAAAGTTCCTTGAGGGCAAAAACCATCTCTGGCTTTGCTCGCCATAGTTTTCCCGGCACTTACCATAATACCTGTTGAGTGAAGAAAGGAATCAATCTTGAGAGAGCTCCATGTTGAGGACAAATGTGGAGGGACAATGAGGGCTCCTAGAACTAAACCTTGGCATTTATTGGGTTTTATTCCTTATAGGTGAGGTTTACTGTGTTGTATTTCCATGATTATTTACAATAATTTTTATTTTGCTTGATATAGACAGCATTATCAACAGTGAAAACATTTAAGATTGGTATACTGGAAATAACACTGTAGTACTGCTCATCATAACTCAGGCAGAAAGTATTTTCTGTCTCCTGGATTACTTGGTTACTTAGAGTTACTAAGTTACTCTGAGTTACTCAGAAATGGCTCCACTTGCTGATCTTATTCAGATATAATTATTAGAGCACATATAGGTTTTCCAATGAGTTGTCACTATCCCAGGTCAAGATGCCCTTTACACAAATTATATCAGTGTTTTGAGGCACTATTGAAGGTGAAAACCAAATATTTTCATAATATCCCCAGTACAACCTGTGATTACAAAAATTATAGAATCCTTGAGAGGGAAATCAAAGGGCATCTATTCAGTATTACTATGTTCAAGAAACAGTTCCAGGTGCTCAGATATGGCAATAAATAAGAATGCTTGCAGATAAGCAAATACGCACATAAAATAATTCCAGAGAGAGAAAAGGGCTATGAAGAAAATAGAAAATGGTGATGTTAAAGGAGGTGACATGAAAGGGGCTGTTTTAATTCGGTGTTCAGAGTCAATTATGTTCAGATGGTCCAAATTCTGTCCTAGAGGAAGAATCAGTATGTCAGTTATTACCACAATAATGCTGCCAGACCAAAGCCATACTGAGCAAGTCACACACGGCTTCCATTCACAGTATATCCATTTTCATTCCATTGGTCCAAGTAAGTCACGTGGCTAGCCTGACATCAGTGGAGTGGGGAACTACATGCTTCACCCTAATTCTGCTTCTTTGAAGTGGATCCTTACACAGTTGTTTTCCACAGGTCTTGGCTCTGCCCTCTGGGGACTCTTTCTTTATTTTACCCTTAAGTGAAATAAAATTTTAATATAGGTACTTCAGGCTCCTACGTGATCTTTCTAGGATCCCTTTGTCCATTTGGAAGAATCGACTAGGCTCCACTTCAGTCCTTTCAGAGGTCTTACCAAAGGGCATGATGTCCATACTTCTTATTTGGAATATGCTTCTAGGCTGTATCTGAAAGGCCATGTCCTTGTTTTGGTCATTGCCCGCAGACTATATTTTCTTTAAGGATATTTCACTGGATGAAAAGTCTGGAGAGGAGAAACAGTATCATTTGCAGGTGTAGTATGTCCCAGATTTCCTGAGTTCTCTATGTACTTTCTAAACTGTATTCGTAAACTGGACAGCTCTTTTCTGAGCTCATCTCTTTTATGTAGTACCTTATCAAGTGTGGCTACCTACAGCCAGTTCAGGCTTTTAATATTCCATGTCTAAGTTCAATAGGTACATGTCATCCTTTCCAGATGAGTACGGGTACTACTTTTACTAAATGTTTCACCATTGCATGACACAACTCACAGTTTTTCTAAACTACTATTGTTTCCTCAACACTCACCACTGAGTTTGAAAACATCTTTTCAGGTTTTTCTTAACAACTATGCCTTCTTGTAGGTTTCTATTTCAGTCTCAGTCAGCTATTACCACAATCATGGCATGCAATATGTCACCTCAAAGCTCAAGAATTAACAGTAAGTGTTAATTCTCCAGTTTGCCCATTTGCAGGGCAGTAGGTCAGAGGAACGGCTGATATTGCAGGCATGGCTGGGCAATTGCTCCCAGTTGAGGGGCAGCAGAGCTTAGCTCCAGGATGTCACTGTGCTCATATCTGTTTTATGTGTGGACATTTCAGAACTCAGGTTGGAATTTCAACAGCTTCCATGGGGAAGCCCTTCTCATGGCCAATCTCTGGAGTGTAAGAACCAGGACAGACTTCACAGTCGCATCTAAGACTTTTGTCAGTATCTTACCACCTATTCCCACAGGCTATAGCAAGTCCGTGGCCAATCCCAGCATCAGTAAGATGAGATATCCAATATCTTGCCAGTTTCTCTCACAGGACTCTTCCCAATGTGTAATTACACATGAAGTTACTAATTTGCCTTTGGTTTTATACTGGATGATTGTGTACATCCAACGGCTCTCACACTAGCTCCTAGGTCAACAACTGGCAGATAGTAGCCACTTAACTATCTGGGTAAGTGATAAGTTATTTCATGAGATTTCTCATTCTGAATGTTGACTCCTAGCAGTCCAACTTGTAAATGAATTCATCATACCTAAATTACACCTAATCTCATTTCACTGAAACCTGTTACATTTATATTTTTTAATTCCGAAGGGGCTTAGTAGGATCTTGCTACTAAGTGATGTTGGCGCATAGGAAATATTTCTTTTTTTTTCTCCTTCCCTGTGCCCCTACATTACCCACCTCTCATCTTTATCCTCTTCCCCAACAACAGTGCTAAGCCTTTGCCCTGCAAATTTATTGCCTAGAATCTGCTTCCTTCAGCACATGACAATATTCAGACTGATTCTTTATTTTATTTTTATTTTGTCTGGAGTTCTCTGGTACCTTCCCTAGTACTATGCAATATAGAAATATAATAAAAATAAATGATTTGAAGGAGAACTGTTGTTTTCCCTGTGATTATGACAAGCGTCAGCCAAAACCATCTTTTGGATCCATGTGGAAAGTACTGGGCAAGTCTCCCCGTGTTAAAGGAGGAGTCTGATCTGATCTTCAGGGTGGCACTGTGAATGTTAGGAATACTATACAGTTAACTTGCAAGAAGCATCAAGAATTTGCAAGAGTTGTTTTTTTTTTAATCAAGAAGTCCATCATAATGTTGAGTACAGTATCAAAAAGTAAGAGACAACCTAATGTCTATTGGTTTGAGATCAGCTGAATGTGTTATGATACATACATACATGACTTGGAATTGTGAAATGGAATAACAATTTCTGATATTGACATAGTGGCTAATATGTCCTGGGCACTGAATCACTCCATATGTGACTTATTTAACATCATCTTCTTAGATACCTTTTCACATAAATACTCTTATTGTCACTTAAAAAAACGAGATGAGTAACTGAGGTTTATAGAATTTGAGCGATTTAAGTCATTTCCATAGATACAAATTACTGGATCAGTGCATTCCATAGATATACTAACTACTGTATTTATAGGTATTAAATAAATGGCCTTTAAGTTCCAGCGGGGATCCTCTGTTCTTACACAGGGTTGGTGAGCAATTCTATTTCAGCAGGAGATGATTGCTCCCATATCACACGGCTACTGTGAGAAGTTAACAAACATGTTTCCATAGTTAATAGTATATCCACTCATCTAAAAGTAGCTGAGTGTGGTGGCTCATGCCTGTAATCCCAGCACTTTGGGAAGCTGAGGTGGGAAGATCACTTGAGCCCAAGGGTTTGAGACTAGCCTGGCAATATAGTGAGACTCCATTTCCACAAAAAAAAAAAAATGGTTTTTTTTATTGCCCAGATATGGTGGTACATGCCGGCAATCCCAGCTACTTAGGGAGTTGAGGTGGGAGGATTGATTGAGCCTGACAGGTTGAGGCTGAAGTGAGACATGATTGTATCACTGCCACTTCAGCCTGGGAGACAGAGTAAGACCCTGTCCCAAAAAATAAAATAAATAATAATAATACATAAAAGTAAGCCCTCAATAAGGGATGATAATTGCCATTAGTATTGATTTCCTGCTTAGTTTTACTCTTCTTCTGGGCTCACTTTAAGTTTGATAAAGCGAATTGGCATTGTACTGGACACAAAGATGTTCTATAATATTCTGTGTTTGTGGAGAATAGGAGGCTCATTGTTGCCCTTTTCAGTTGGGCACTTGGAGCTGTAGTGATTTGTAGGGCATGTGGTTGTGGGGTAGGAATGTTTTCCTTTGGATTCTAAAGAAGCATGTCGGGAGCCCCAACCTTTCCTCTGATTATGGCTGTCTAAAGGGTTGAAGAGAAGCTGACTATGTCCCTAAAATTCCACACAATAGATTTATGGGTCAGGTAGGCATTGGGGGAAATGGAAGGAGAGGGGCATTGGAAGACCTAGGATGCTGGCTCTGCTTTGAGAGCTACCAGTGAGCACAATACTCTTCAGCACTGATGCAGAGACAAAAGTGAAGAAAGTGATGACTGAAAGCAGAAAAAGAGGAAATGAGAGAAGGAAGGAGATGAACTGAGAAGGAGAAGGATTCCCCAGGGGAAAATAGATGGTGCCAGCCCTCTAGCCTTCTTTATGTTCTTCCTCTGTGGGGTGACCTGTCATCTCTATCTGGAATACTTGCTCCTCTTCACTCCCAACTCTTCCTTGCTGACTTGACTCACTTTCTCCAGGTCTTCTCTCAAACATAACCAAATCAATGTGTTTACTGTATGTGCTCATGGTTCCCTGTGCTTGCCCCTCAAAGTAGAACAGATCTGGGATTATTAGTATTACTTGTTTTTAGAGACAGGATCTTATTCTGTTGCCCAGGCTGTGCAGTGGCATGATCATAGCTCACTGCATAGCTCACTCAAACTCCTGGACTCAAGTGATCCTCCCGCCTCTGCCTCCTGAGTATCAACAAGGGAATGTTTATGGACTCTCCCTCCTACGGCCTGCCAAAAGGAATCACAGTTAACCAGTACTGTATCTACCTTTTTTTCCCCTGCTCTGCTAAAGAGGAAAGATGTTCTTGCGGGAAAAGAGACTTGCTAATGTTGGAGCATAGAGAATGATCCCCCAGAGTATGCTGCTTTGGCATGCTGAACAGGATTTTTAAAATTGTGAAGGCCTTAGAAGCTGCCTCAGAAGCCAAAACTTTCTAACTTTATCTATTTGTTCCCCTCCCACCCCACATCCCCTACAAGCACAGAGAGGGATTTTCTCTAGAATTTTCTTATCTGACTGAGGAAACTTCTTTCCAAAAGAAATGCAGTTGTCTTAAGACCCACCTGCCTAGGAATCTCTTCAAATAACCAGAAAAGATTAACCACCAGAGAAGAGAAGAGGCTAAAAGTCATCACCATGCCCAGGCAGATCTTTATCTCCTCTTCTGAGGGCAGCTCAGAGAGATTATCTGGGAGACCTTATCTGCACAGTAAGGCAACCTTTGTTCACAATGCAGTTTTGCCCCTCACCTTCCAGTAAATTGCAGTTTTATAAGACAATCAGTTACAAGATAATGTCGGCCTCCCCAGTCTATTCATTTTCTGTAAAAATAATTTACTGTCCTCGTAAGATTATCCATAGTCCTTCATTTCCCTCTCCCCTATGAAGAGGGGAGCTATAGCCATCTGGCCCTTCTTTGAGTCTCATATTTGCAAAGCTCCAGGATCCATGTGCAAGTAATTAAGTTTGTACGCCTTTTTCTCCTATTTGTCTGTCTGTGGTCAGTCATTTCAATGAACCTTCAGAGAAGGTGGAAGAGAAGTTTTCTCTCTGCCCTTACAGTAAAAAATAAAACAATAAGAGAGATGGAAGAAGAGGGAGAAGGCAGAAAGAAAAATCATAGAAACTTAGAATAGAGCAGGGGTTTTTTGGTCAGATGGATTGGAGAAAGTAGTGTCTGGATAAGATGAGAAGTGAGGGAAAAGATAATAGAGGAAAGATCACTTTACTAGGTATTACTGTGGGCTTTATATTTAGATTCTTTTAATAGCTTTTGATGGGTCTAAATAAGGAATTTGGTTCCCTTTTAATTAATTTTGGCTGTTGAGCTAGGCTTGATTTTATGCAGAGATAGAGTCATATGCTCACTCAGATATGCTAGGATTACAGAGCATTTTATCATAGTACGTAATTACATGTTTGTGTGATTGAGTCATGTGTCTGTCTTCCTTAGGCGTAACAATGAAGGAAATAGGTCTATTTAAGACATAAATCATATTCCCAGCCCTTAGCACAGAACTTGACACAAAGATGTTCAGTAAGGAGATACTGTGTAAATAAATGCTTCAGAGAAGGCCATGGGTAATGCCTGTTTCTCATTCATTTCTCCTTGCATTCCTGGCAGAATCCCATCCATATCAATGTTATTGAATGAATCGCCCTCAATGGGTCTCCTTCCTTTGTGTTGACATTTCATCATGGTCTTTGTGGAGTACTAAATTTTCCTTATAAGATAATTCCCAGTGCAGGATATTTCCTACAGAAGGCCAACCACCAGGCCTGTGGTTAATGCCAGGGCCCAGAATGTTTGTTCTTAATATAGAATGTGAAAATTCTACAATCAGTGGGAAAAATGTATGCTAAGTAGATAAAAATCAGTCCCACTGCAGCATAACTCTCCAGAGAGAAGAGATAAAACTGCTTGATGCTTAAGTTAAAAAAAAAAAAAAAAAAAAAAAGTAAAGTGTTTCCAGCTCCGGAAACTGAATTTCATTCCTAATGTAAATACAGAAGCCTCTGGAGAAGAGGATTATATTTGGAAGAGGGAAGGGAAGCAAAGGCAATTCGAGGAAGGGACTTCTTTATTGAGCGCCAGAGCAAGGAAACAGCTCAAACAGAGACATCAACCATTTCTTTACCAGCAGTCACAAAACTGAGCTTTATCTTGACTTTTTCATCTCCCTCAAACCCGACATTGAATCAGTCTCTGAGGGTTCTATTGCCTAAATATTTTTTAATCCTATTTTCCTCCTTTTTCTTCTCCTACTCCAAGCTGTTCATTCCTTGCTTGGACAACTGCAATGGCCTCCTAATGTCCTCTATTTTCCCTCTGTCTCCCTCCAACTTGTTCTTTTCATAGCAACCAAGATGATACTTCTAAAATATAAATTGGGATCCCTTGTTTACAACATGGAAGACTCTCCACTCTTCATCATTACAATAAACATATATTGTAATATGAATAATGAGAAAGTATAAATGAAGAGAAGACAGCAGATGTAGACAACTCTTTTAAGATTTGCTATTAACAGGAGCAGGAGGACTGTGGCTAGCTTACAAGCCAAGTGAGGTCAAATCTTTTTTTCCTCAATGGGATCACATTTATAAGCTGGTCTGAATGTAACATTGAGGAAAGAGAATGTAATGGTTCTGGAGAGAGAGGAGATAATCTCGGGAGCAAAATTCTTGATGACATGAGTGATTTTGGAGCATGCTAGGGCAGGTGTGGCTTTGAGCATGGTGTGTTGGAAAGGGTCCACTTCACTGAAAGTGTACTTAAAAATGGATTCATTCATAAGGATCTTTCTGCAAGGCAAACAGAGTTGTTGTTGTTTTTAAAAACTGACCTATACTTGTACATTGAATATGGCTACTGCAGAAGACAGGATTTTTTTTCACATGCACATGATTCCAATTTTCCATATTCCTATTTGGATTTATGGTAATAATTTTTCTTTTCATAGCGTCAGCTGCCAGGGCATTGACCAGCACCTGCCATGACCTACTTTCCCTTATATGTTTGGAGAACTCTTATCCTATAGAACACCACTGGAGCATCCTCTTCTTTGCAGTCTTCCGTGATCTTCAGGGAGAGAGCACATCATTATGCCTCTCAAATCAGGCTGTGTGAACATCACCGTTTGTAACTTATTTTTTGGTCAGAAGTCTGAAACTGATACTCTAGGGGATTCTGGACTTTGTTTGGCCAAGCCAGTGTTTTTAAAACACTGTTTTTAGATAAGTTGCCAACATTTAAAAATGAAAATTTTATGCCAGATTTTTAAATAATCTAGTAACATATCTGGCATTCTTGAGAAATGAAAGATGGGCAACACTGGGTACGTCCACATTCTCACACGGGAGCAATCGCCTGGAGCAAGTGGGATTCTCACTTTGGACAGAGCATGCACTTGCCAGTGGCCCCAGCCCTCCCACTGTCCAGTTGTTTTTACCTCTAGTTCACCCCCTCGTTTTGTTTTGTTTTGTTTTGTTTTGTTTGAGATGGAGTCTCACTCTGTCGCCCAGGCTGGAGTGCAGTGGTGCCATCTCGGCTCACTGCAGGCTCCGCCTCCCAGGTTCACGCCATTCTCCTATCTCAGCCTCTCCAGTAGCTGGGACTACAGGCGGCCACCACCACACCCAGCTAATTTTTTTGTATTTTTGGTAAAGACAGGGTTTCACCATGTTAGCCAGGATGGTCTCGATCTTCTGAGCTCGTGATCCGCCCGCCTCGGCCTCCCTAAGTGGGTTACAGGCATGAGCCGCTGCGCCTGGCCCACCCCCTCATTTTTGCGTAGCCCCTATGAACAAATACGGGGCTGTGAGTTTATACGCCTCACCAGATGCCCTCCAGGCAGGAACTATGGCACATTTGCTTAGTGTACCTGGCAGCTAGTACAGTATCAAACACATGGTAGGGGCTCAGGACATGTTCTGAATTGAACTCCCAAGCCCCACAGGTCTCACTGTGTACATCTGCACACGCCACTCACATAGTCTTTCGGCTCCTAAATGTACCTTATGTGTCCCAAAGCTCAGTGTTCTTACACCTCCCTCCTTTCCTCTGCCTAAGGTGCCAGGCCCACCAGGTTAGCTCCTGCTGAGCTTATATACCTCAGCTCAAATGTCACTTTCTCTAGGAGCCTTTCCCAGCACTTCGGGTTAAATCAGATCCTGCTGCAGTGTACCTTCAGAGCATTCTAGACATTTTCTTCATTACTATTATTAATTAGTTTGCTACAGGTATTTGAGTGGTTGCTTAACGTTCATTTGCCCCACTCAAGTATGAGCTCCAGGTGGGTATAATGTCACCATGGCCCACTGATGTATCCACCATGTCTTGCCTAGTACCAGAGGCATAGGAAACACACAAAGTTCACAGGCATGAGTGAATACATGAACGACCGAGTGAATGAGCACTTCCAAGAGGTAGTCCTTAAAGATCGTGGAGGCCAGCGTGTCAGAGGTATGGACGTCAGCTGTGCTCTGTGGAGCATTGTGGCATAACCTGTCTCAGCCTGGCCAACCATTCTAGCATAATTTGAATATAAGTGTGTGTTTTCTGAGATGTTGTGCATCCTGAGGAGAGGGGCCTCTTCAGTCTTTATCTTCTACATCTAATACAGGAAACTATATCAAACACAGAATTCAAAAGAAACATATATTGAATGGCCAAACTTTTCAGCAAAAATTCTGTTTCTTTAAAAATGATGGCAGCTTCTCTAACTTATATATCACACTCTTTCATTACTCAAATTGGGCTTTATTTCAAAGCCGAAACAGTGCTCACCACACTTGACTGTGTTGCTGCCATCCTATCTATCAGCTCTGGCCCTCAAGTTTCTGTTGGTCTACAGCCTATTTGCTGAGTTTTTGAGGCATTTTACAAATATCATTAACCTCATCATGTTCAATAACTGTAAAAGTAGGAAAATCATTGAGTGTGCATTTAGAAAGATTCATGATTATGATGGAATTCAAAGTGAAACAATTTTACATGAGTGTGTACCTATCTGGTATTTGTGGAATGTTTCACTCCTGTCCAATAGGAGAAGTACCTTATTCATGTGGGGTTAAAAAATATTGATCACAGAAGGTTCAGAACATGCCTCCTCCTCAATGAGCCAGGGCACATAATTAGTTGACCAGAAGACTTGCTGGGATTAATTAGCACTGTGTGTGAAAAGCTTGGTTCAGACTTGTAGCACGAAGGATAGGGGTTCTAGAATGGCCACTTCCTGGATTCACAATTCAATCACGCAGGAAGATCTCAGTGCTTGGCTGCTGAAGTTGGGGGCTCTTGGCTCCTCTGTGGACCAGCGCGGGCATGTGCACGTCCAGCTACCGCCGGCAGAGGGCAGCAGTACGCTGCGCGTGTTTAATTTGCATCCCCGATTAGCAAATCCCCAAGGACCTACATAAGAAAGAGGGTGTCCTAGGACTACCCTAATTCCTTTTCACTGGGTGTCAAGACTGATCTGAGTCATTGCAAACACAGACCTTTTATATTATGGTGGACTTTGGCTCATCTGAAATAGAGAAATGAATACACAACTAGGAGCTGCCATCACAGACAGGAAGTAACTTTAATTAAATATTGTGAAAGTTGAAAAGTTTTTACAGCTTGAAATTTTGCAAAAAAAAAAAAAAAAATAACAATCTCTACAGTAGTTAGGTTCTCTAACAATTGAACTGTACAGTGTGTGTCTATTCAAAAAGTTTTGATAAGAAGGTGAAAGGTTAGTAGATTTAGAGATGACTTCATTTAAGCTGCATCCTAGTACAATGTGAGGCCAGGGCAATGTTATGCAATCCAGTCATCCAGAAGCTGTATTTTTCCCCCAACACTGAAATCTTAATTTAATTCTTCATTTCCTTTTCTTCTTAAAGCCATATTCTGTATTTAGGGGAACATCTTTTATTTGTGAAACTTTTCTGGAGAAGAAAGAGGATCAGAGGGCCAGAATGTCTTTTCATCTAATCAATAGAAATAGAAGCAACAAAACACAAATTATACACATTTTAAAGGCTCTTTGGACTTTCAAGAAGAGTTCTAACCACTGCACATGGCTGACAGATGGGTAGCGTCTGTTGTCAAGGTCTAAGCCGGACACCTTCCCGACTGACCGTTCATTCCTTCAGAAACAGCTAAGGGGCTCACCAGACAAAATATGGCTTTAACTTGTGTACATCTTCAGGCCAGCGCTTACTACGCAAATTCAGATAACCTTTCTGAGTACCGAGAAGCAATGCGTCCACCTTGCTTACGTTTTCCAGTTTTTTAATTATTATTAATCATCATTATTATTTCTCACCATGAAAAATCAGCTTTCCTCCCTCCCTTACCCTCCCACAACTCCCCTCCCCCACCCACCCCAACCCATAAAAATCGCAGTCTGACAGTCTAGTGAAAACCATTGCAAAATCCATATGGGGGCATGCACAGTTGCAGCATTGTTGTAAATGATTTCTTGCTCTACTAGAAAAAGTTACATTGTCTTAAGGTAACAAAACAGTTCTTTTGTGCTTTTCGATTTGTTTTTTTTTTTTTTCTTTTTTTCTTTTTCTTTTTTCTTAGAATGTTAGTGATGACTGACAGTTCTGGTGCACAGTTACAATGTACAAGTGAAATGAATATGATTTGCATTGTTAAGGCATCCAATCTGCTGGTTTATATTTATGTGAAAGACAGAGGAAATATACAAGCAGACTTAAGAACGAAAGTATGTTCATTGATTTCTATGAAGTTTCTCCCTAGAATTTAATGCACAAAATGCGTCACTCCAAAGGGAGAGATTCCATGCATATTAATAGAGTAAAACAGCATTAGGGTTGTTTTGTAAGCTTCCAAAGCAAAGGATACATTTTTTTATCTACTGAACTAAATACCACAAGAATAATATGCTACTATTTTTTTTTTGCCATATATTGGAAAAAACTTCTTAACTTACAAATAATACAAAAATAGACAATGACTTTTGGGTGGAAATTAAAAAAAACTGAAGCATGGTTTATAACAATACTAAAAATAACTATAAATGCAATGTTTAAAAATCACATTGAAACAGCTAATACAAGTGTAGGTGACCAAACAAATACGCACTTTTCACATAGCAAACATACACAATAAAATAAATTGGGGGTGGGAGGAAAAGGAAGAAGGGAAAAGCAATGTACAAATTCGAAAGATAAATACATTATTTATATGGATATTTTACAAAATCCCCTTTAAAACAAAAAGCCTTTTAATTAACTTTGCAAGTATGTGCAAGCTAAAGGTAGTGAGCTTTTTTTTTCTTTGCAAAATACGCAGTAAAATCTTTATGTGATATTGAAAAAAATGTCTTAAGACATTAAAATGTATAAATAGAACAACAACTTTGGCAAAAAAAATCACAAAAAAAATCTACAGTATTTATAACTACATACAAAAACACAAGAGCAAAGAAAAAAATATCAGGCAAATGCATCCTCAGAGCTTTGCTGCATCTTTGCTATTAATTCTTATTTTTAAGAACACTTCCCAGATAACGAGAGCAAAAATTCCTATAGAACAGAAAACTATGTTTTGGAGGTCTCAACCTTCTTTTCCTTTCCCCGCCCCCGGTTCCCTTTAACTCTTAATTCCAAAGCACTTAACCTGTTGTTTTAATCTATTATTTTACAAATGGTAAGGGTCGACTGATAGAGGCAGTATCTTGAATGGGAAAATCGAAATACCTGCCACGTTGCTTTTGTCAACTTTTGGAAGATAGGTATGAAGTCGGCATTTAGGACGAGTAAACTTTAAACTTGCAAATGGGGGAGTGTACATGAGGTTTTGGCTTGTTAACTGGAGGGCAGAGTGTGAAATTCTGTGCCTGGACCCTGTTCCATGAAGTCTCAAAGGAGATTCTCACACAGTGTGTGTGCCACCAAGCTCTCGAGAGGCCATCGGCTTCAGAAGAAACTGACTTAAGTAAAAGGAAAGAATGAGATCAGATTTAAATATGCAGTTTTAACAATCTGTCTAGAGGCACTGGATTTTCGAGTAGAGGGAAAAATGTGATCACTTACATCGTGTTTTAACTTTCCAGGCTGCATTTATTTACACAGTTACTTAAGACAACAATACAAAAGAGAGAAATAAGCTTGCACTGCTAAGGGGTGGCATGTTAAGTTAGATATTGAAAATGCACTGTCTGAGCTAACTACCATTTGATATGCTTTAAGGCGCAAAAGCCGACCCTTAGTTTTTCTAAAAAATCTAACTGGCATTCCTATTCTGTCCCATACAAGCTTTTTTTTTTTCTTTTTTTCTTTTTTTTTTCCTTTTTTGTAAATATCATCACTTCATTCTTCCTTTACACAGCTTTAAAAACATCATAAATTAAAACATGGAGTCTTATTTATAGTGTCCCTTGTATAGAGCTTTACGGTTTATAAAAGACAAATGATTGCAGAATTAAGCTTAAAAAAAAAGAAAAAGAAAAAGTGGATTTGCTTTTGTCAATACAGAATAAATATATCCCCCAAATACTTGGGAGGTACAACTTTAACCAACACTCTGCACTTGCAGATCCCTCTTCCAATTTCAGTATTTGCAAGGTCGGTGATTTTGTTTAAAAATCTGCAGTTATTGTGATTCCTCTTAAAAAGGCCTGAGTTAAAAGTTCCACTCTGGGACTTGTATCAGATTACTCTCTGTAGCAGAATCCAACCTCTTCATTAATACAATTCTTCAAGGCAATTCTTTCACATAGGAGGAACAATCATGCCAGATATCGCTATGGAAAGAGAAGACAGAAGTCAATGGTTTTTTTTTTTTTGCATCCAAACTTCTCACTGAGAAAAGTAATAAAGATTAAAAAAAAAACAACCCACACACAACTATGTTGTTTGAATATTAACTACAAATTTGCTCTCATCTTCTCTGGAATGAGTTTTCGTTATAAAATATACATGTGCTTTATTAAAAATTATAATAAATCAGCATGGGCATGTGTCTTTAAAAGAACAAAATATCCTAAACATCCCTCCAAATCTGATTTCAATTTTAAGGCATAACTGGAAAGTTGCATAGTTTGAATACCACTGCGAAAGTTGCAGCTTCGAACCTTGCAAAGTAGTGAGAATTTTCAGTTTGTCATTCTTTTTTCCCTCCCCTTCACATCCAAAATATAAAGAAGTGGTCCATCCGAACTGCATGCAATTTCTACAAAAAATATGGCTCTCCCTGTCCTCTGTATTAGCACAAAAACTGAGCCACAAAGCGGAAATCTTGAATGCCTTTGCTTAGGTCCTTGAGCTGGGAGAAGGAAATGCCAGCTACAGCAGGCCTTGTTCACTGGGAATATAAAGTTGGGAGAAAGCATAGCTGGGAGGAGAAGACAGGTTTGCATGAAACTGCAGAATGTCTTCCATATCACGGCTTCACTCAACGTTTTGGGAATGATCTGACCATATTTCCTAGAAAATTGTAGCCTGGGAAAGCTGGAGTGAGATCCTGGGGAAAAAAGCAGGCTGTTTGAGGTAACCAAAAATTGTTGAAAGCGTTCAGAGCTAAGAGGTCGCAGATAGTGGTATTTAGAGAACACAGACTCAGATAGGCCTGAGTCCCATCTGCGGCTTTTCTGCTATGAAGCTCAGCTTCTGTAGCTAGAATCACAGCAACACGTAGGGTTATTGGAGCGGTGAATAAAATGATATATGCAAAGTGCTTAGCCTGGGTTCAGCTCCTAGTGAGGACCTGATAGACGTTAGCTGCTGGGATTTTTAACCCACCACTTCTGCTGCTAAACTAGCTGTGTGACCTTGTGTTAATTTCTTAACTTCTCTGGGCTGTATGTGGCACACTTTGTGTGATGGGTGGGAAGAATAAAAGGATAACTAAGAAAATTAAAACAGGGTGGCAACTTTGAAACGTGTCAAGGTGAGAGAGATGCTGCCATTATAAGCAAGGGGCAGCCGTCTTTGGCTCCCAATGACGAATGAGTGTCTTGTCAGGCAGAGAGAGTCATTGTTTTCTTTTTATGGCAAATCTAAATGTAAATTAATGTTCTTGTCAGTGATGACTGCGTCTAGGAAGTGGCCCTCTTCGTTTACTAATGATCATGTCTGGAAGAATGTGCCTTTTTAAAAAAAACAAAAACAAACAAACAAACAAAAAACACGAATCCCAGTACCACAAATCCTGCAAGTGGATACAGGGAGGCTACCCGGGGCTCTTAGCCCTGAGACCCCCATGTTCCTCTGGCTTCCCCATCCCCACCCCTGGCATTTTAGATTCAATTAAAACAAAAACCAAAAAGTATTTTGCCAAACACTTTTTCCGTTAATTTTTAAACCCATCTGTATTCACAAGGAAATTCAATCCACATGTTTCTGATTCATTTACACGTAAATCATCCAAATGTTGTTTTGCAAGAGCCGTTTTGCAGCCCAAAAGCTCCTGGAGTCCTTTCCGTAAGCCTTCATAAGCCTTTTTTTCTTAGAAACAGGAAGTTGTCTTTTGCCAAATGCAGACCAACTTAAACCCCCAAAGACTTGGGATCAGTTGGAAATGCAGTCCCCCTAAGATTCAAGTGAGCCCTAGGTTTGACTGAAACCAGGAGCTCAGTGTTTCAGTCCAAGCCTTAACTGGAGAATTCGAGATGCTATCACTCCAAAGGCAAGGAGGGGATCTTTGCTGTGTGACAGCCCAGCATGGCTCTGCCTCCCCAGGGATCTTTTCATCCGGGCTGGAGGTAGGTCCAGGCAACTTTACTAAAGGCAGCAGGAGTTTTAAGCCTGTAGCAAAAGGTGCAAGTCTACATTTGCTTTCCACCAAAATCTAATCTGCGTGCCTGGCATTAAAGAGCAGTTCCCTACAGTATAGTCACACAACTCAGGCAGTATCAATATGATTCAAAGCAAAGCAAAAAGCTAATTTGGTTGGTGGGCCCAGCCAACATTTATCAGCTGGACTGTGAAAACATCCCATTTGAGTGACCAGAATTAAAAAAAAAAAAAAATCGAGGCAGTCTTTTGGTACCCAAATAATGTGTTAGATCAACTAGATTAAGCCTCCATTTAGGGCCACATTAAAAGTTCTAAAGCAAAGCTAACTGATGTGCCAGTTCATAGCTAACAGCACTTTTTAATTTGAACCACTGGGGCTGCAAACTCCAGCACCCCAAGAGCCCAGGCTGCGAACAGGAATGACTGAATCCCCTGGGTGGGGAAGTGAGGATGGAGGTGATGATGCCAAGGGCATGCCTGGACAGTGACTCAGCTCCCACCAAATGCCACTGGGCAGGAATGCCTGCTCGCAGCCACTGATACTCTCAACCGTTTCAAGAGAAGCTGGAGATGTAGAATTTGTTTTTTGTTTCTTGTTTTTAAAAATGAAATAGCCAAGTTTATACATGATAGCAAAAAATTGAAATTAATGATATATGGGTCTAGGGGGCGGGTTTGGCCCACTCCTACTTTACTACTTCGCCTTCATCGGCCCACAGACTTCTCTGAGCATCTAATGGGAGCTGTGGAACCTCTCTTCAAAAGAGGTTGTGATGTCTTAGTACACGGTGCTAAGTGTCCTCATGAGGAATTTTCATGTACCCCACTTGAGCGAGACAGCATGCCACAGCATTTCTGGAACATTCTAAGACCAATGTTGATGTTGCCCACACCCAGAATTTTGCATGTAACATCAAAGCGTTACAGTTCTCTAAATCCCAATCATGACTTTCTAAACTCCAAGGGCAGAACCCTTGCTGTTGAGTAAATTATGGGAAAAGGTCCCTGCCTGTGGCTTCTAAGCCTAGATACCTCCAAAGAGGCCCTTTTAATAGAGAAACTCACTGCAGAACTGCCTAATGATCTTGAGTTTTAGGAGTTGTTTTTCTTATATCTGTGCCACAATCTGAAGATTCATTATGTGGGTGAGAGGGATGGGTGTCTGGAGCTTGGAATGTTCCAGAAATGCCGTTGGCATGCTAACTTGCCCAAGTGGAGTGCATAAAGATCCCCATGAGGACACCACCCTCTCAACACCATGTGCCAGGACATCACAAGACCATGGTGGCTCTGCCATTTTCCCCAGCAGCTGGATGATCATGTTCTCTGACGGAAGCTCAGAAAACTATTGCTTTGAGAGGCAATGCGTTTTTCATTACCGTTTCTACATTTTTGATAAAAACAAAGACAAAACAAAGTTCTGCAGAGCTGGGAGGGTTTGGACAGGGTGGAATGTGGTCTTCCCCAAACCACCACATGTGTAAGAATTATGAGCTAATCACTCGGGAGGCTGAGGCAGGAGAATGGCATGAACCTGGGAGGCAGAGCTTGCAGTGAGCCGAGACCGCACCACTGCACTCCAGCCTGGGCTACAGAGGGAGACTCCGTCTCAAAAAAAAAAAAAAAAAATTATGAGCTAATCAGGAACAGTGGGGTAAGTGAGTGAAGTGAGTGGGTAAATCTTGCACCGACTGAATATGTGCATGGAAAAAAATGACAATTCCATAGGATTTGGTCCTGGGCTGCATGATATCTAGGGTTGAGAAGAGCCAGCCTGAGCTTCAGCAAGGTGGAAAAGAAAACATCAGTATATGGATACTATTTTTGTGAAATTACTCTGGCCTTTTTGTTAATTTTTCATGCACAGACTGTCCAGGACATGGCTAGGGTTTGGAATCACTACATCAGCGGGGGTTCCAATGGCATGTGACAGCCTTCTTGGGGATGCCTCTCTCTTGAATAATGAAGTCCTCTGAGGCCTCAATTGCCTGAAACCCACGCTCTAAGCAGCATAAGTTTCAGGAGAAGGGAAGAGGACATCTCTATGGACAAAGATTGAGCATAGTTGGTGACTCAAGTCTTTGGCTCTGGAAAACAGACACAGTTAGGTAGTCTGGGACCAGGATTTACCAGTTGCTTCACCTGCGTAAGAGCAGAAAGAGGTATCTCTGCATTTTTCTTTTTAAATCCAAAATATAGTTGCATTTTCCAAAGTTTTTCATATGACATTAAGTGTTCTTAACATGCAGAAAAGGACTCTGTAGGCAAATAAGTTTGGCAAACTAAATGAAGTAGTCATTTTTATTTAACTGCAGGATGCTCCAGAGACTTTAATTGTGGATGTCCAAGATACTGATCCAGGGAGCACCACATTCCAAATTGTTTTGACTACCATATTTTTATTTTTTAACAAGACATTTTATGAGGCTCCAGAAGTTGAGACTAGAGTTGCTTTTTTTAAAAAAAAAAAAAAAAAAAAAAAAACACAACTCAGATATATGGTAACTTTTTCAAACGTTTTATCTACCTGGGAGAGAAAGCCAGCTGGAATCATGATAGAATCTGTGAATCCTACTGTTCACACCACATGTTATCCAGGACATGTCTGCCTCTGCTTCTTGGCTAAGGTTGTCTTCAGTCCTTCTGCTGAAAGTGCTCCTTGCCCCCATCTCCCTGGGCCTGAATCCCACTTGCTCCTCATGGAGGCAACCTGTTCTGAATTCTCCTTCATCTTTCCTTCCTCTGTACTTCCACAGCTGGGTGCCCAGCCTTTCCCAGACAGATCTTCCTTATTTACTTTGGTGTCATGTCTCTCCTAATACAGGGAAAGATTTTACGGGCAGGATTTTGTAGCCCTCATGGGCCTAACCTAGTGGCTTGAATATAGAAACGTAATATAGCATAGGGGCTTAACATAGTCCAGTCAATCTGTCTGGGCTTAAATCCCAGGCTTCCTTGTTTGCTAGTTGTGTAAATAGGGACAAGCCAATTTAGCTTCAGTCTCAGTTTCCACATCTGTGTAAGAGGGACAATAGACAGGCTACCTTAAGGGTGGTTGGGAGCCAGGCTGGGAATAAGCCCTCCTAGTCAGTGGCTGTGTTCACCATTATCACCACCACGTGACATTGCAGTGCTTAGTTCTTGGGGAATAAACATGCATGTAGTAGCCAGAGGAGACTAAGGGAGCACTGATGGGGAAGAGGTATTTTAGGAGTCGGCTTTAAAAAACAGAACCATGTACAGTTAATAGAGTGGTAGTTGGAGGTAAATATGCCTTGAAAACACTTAAATGGCCTAAATGTGGCACCTCTAATCTTGTTTACATGGGCAATTTGCTTAACCAAGACTTCCTAGTCACTTGCCCTGTCTTAATGATCACAATTCTGAACTAGGTGGGTCCTAATGAAGTAGGTGCTACTGTAACATTGAAAAGGAAAAAGGTGGAATAAAACACTTCAGGGATCCTTACACTGATTCCATAACCTGTCTACATCGATTTTTTTTTCTGGTAGAAATAGAGTTTGGAAAGTTAAAGATGAAGTAATTCTGATTGTCACCTTTCTCAGAGAAAACTTCTGTGGCACAAGCAAGAGTGCCCTGAAAAACTGGTGCTGCTCATCTTAAGACTGGGTCCTCTTTGCCCTGCTGGAGATTGTGTGCAGAGGGTAAAGGGGCAAGTCCCAGAGTGTGAGCCCCACCTGCCAGCCCAGCACCTGGGGGCACAGTGGGCAGAAAAAAGAGCTTAAAGTGAGATGTTTACATTAATTTAACCATTCGTATGTCTATCACTGACATCTCAAAAGTAGGGATATTTGGTATACGACAGTATGAGCAAAACAAAACCATTTTTTTCTTTTTATTTTCTTTCTTTCTTTCTTTCTTTTTTTTTTTTTTTTTTTATAGAGTCTTGCTCTGGAGTGCAGTGGCGCGATCTCGGCTCACTGCAACCTGTCTCCCAGGTTCAAGCGATTCTCCTCCCTCAGTCTCCCTAGTAGCTGGGACTACAGGCCACACCACCAGGCCCGGCGAATTTTTGTATTTTTAGTAGAGACAAGGTTTCGCCATGTTGGCCAGGCTGGTCTCAATCACCTGACCTCAGGTGATCCACCCACCTCCGCCTCCCAAAGTACTGAGACTTACAGGTGTGAGCCACCATGCCCAGCCCATTCTTTTTATAGTTGTTGTTTCATCATGCTCAATAGTCAGGGCATGGGATAGGGGAAAATTCAGAAAAGTCCCCTTGACATTTGTTCAATCAGAAGGAAAGGGCAATGTCATCCACAACAGTGAATCCAGCAAGAGGTGTGTCCCTGAGTCAGACCTCAAACCTCCCATGCTGTGGCCCTGTGTTAGGAAAGGTGACCGAGAAGCACAGACTCGGCGGTTATTCAGAGAAATGGGGACAGTCTCTGTACTTTTGGGATCTGTAATTGGGTAAGAAGTGGGTTAGAAAATCCCTGGGAGGACAAATGTACAAACTTTGTCTGAGTCCCTGTCCTGAAGCCATTTCATCATTACTCAAACATGCACATACCCTCATCCAGATCCTGGCTTTCAGGTGATAACCAGATCTCCTAAAACCCAGGAAGTCATAAGATCTGGGCCCAGCCCCTGTTTCCAACCACTTCCTGCTTCCTCCTAGGACCACAGGGCATGAGAAGACATCGGGCCTCCTGGGAGCTGCCCCCTTCTGTCACTGTTGGCCTGTGATAGAGCCACTGACCTTCCAATAGTGGGGGCCTTTTCTCCTCCAGTGCTTCCCCTCAACTGCTGATTATAAACCCCATCATATCTGGTTCTGATGTCAAATCTATGTTTAGCAAGGGCTGAGATTGGCAGCTCAAGAATGGTAAATTTCTGCTTTCCATATGTATGATCATTATTTAAACCTATTATAAGTTATGTTCACTCAAGCATTATATCCCTAGTTTGCCAGCTGGAGGTGTACTGAGGGTGACAAAGCATTATTTTTAGCTGAAAGAGAATCAGATTTGCAGGAATGGGTGGCTCTACTTTGTGGGGGTGGGCATTTTCTATCATGAGTAATATTGCCTGAAATGTAGTTGCACAGGCAGGCTTTTTTTTTTTTTTTTTTTCCTCCTCTTTCCTCTAAGAAGATGGATTTGCCACTGTGTGTGAGAGTGGGGAAGAGCAGCGTGCTCTGTGGGGCACTGAATCTGGCTGTGCTGGGAAGATTTGCAAGCAGGGTTCTGCGGAGTATTTTGAAGAGTCCTTCTGGAGGCAGAAAGACAATGTGATTGGGTGCTCAGGCTGTGGGGTCACATGGCTTGGGTTCCAGTTTAGCTGTACTATTTACTAGCCATGTGACCTCGATCAAATTGAGCCTCAAGTTTCCCATCTGTACAATGGGACTAGTGCTGACATCATAGGGTCTTCAGGAGAATCACTATATGCTTACCACAGTGTAAAGCATCCAGCACACAGTATGTGTAGACAAGTGTAAATATGCATGTACTTCTATATAAGAAACAGGGCTGAGACATCCCAGATATGTGCACTGCCTTCCTCACCCCTCCCTGACTTCCAGGCTGACCTCCATCAGTGAGGTGCCAGCCACCAAGGGAAGGCACTGTGGGAACCTTTGTATGGCTGGGCTTAAGGGCATAGACTCTGATGGGAAGGCACTGTGGGAACCTTTGTATGGCTGGGCTTAAGGGCATAGACTCTGATGGGACTTACATTCATCTCCACCGTTTAACCGACTATGTCTGTGGTCAGATATTTACCCTCTTTAAGCTTCAATTTTATCATCTGCACAATGAAGACCATAGTAGCTCTCATACTTTAGGAAGATATGAGGATTAAATGGTATAAAATCTGCTCCGTGCATAGGACGGCTCCAGGTACACTGTTCAGTGCTCAATAAATGGTGGTCGATGAGTTTATTAATCTTATCTCCCTACCAGCTGCCTTAGGAATCCTAACTATGTCTCTTTTACCACCTCTGAGTAATAAAGTATTTAGGAGATGAATGTTTGAGTCTGAGTTTGAAGCCAGCTTCTGCCATGTATCAGCTGTTAAAAGTCAGGCAATTTCGTGACCTCTCTAACCTTTAGTTTTCACATCTGTCAAGTAGGAGATATGAGTACCTACCACACAGTCCTGCTGGGGGCAATGAATGGGGTTGCGCAGGTCTCAACATATGACACACAACACAGTGCTGAGCTCATAAGAAAAATGTTAGAAATGGTGTGCTCAGTTTTAAAAGGTGGGTAACTTTTTATTCTTAATGAATGAAAAGGTCATCTCAACTCTTAGCAACTATTTTATTTTCCATATGCAATGGTGGGAAAGTGATTGAACAATTTTAGTATGAACCAGAATACTCTAGTGGTATTCTGGGGTTTCTTAATCCAAGTAGGAAGTCTTTGACCTTTGGTCTATGATGCTCTAACTTCAGGGCTCTGATCAAGTTATGGCTCACCCCCTCCCTGTTATCAGCCCCGCACATGTTCACTCTGACACAGGCAACAGGAAGGGAAGGTTGAGTGACCTACTTCAGGAGAAGGCCAGTCCCGGGAGAGACCCTGCACTGGAGAACTTGCTAGAGTCCACAAAAGACTGATCTGATAATGGCGACCATAGGGAGTGAAAGAGGAGAAAAGAGAAATGATGCTGTTAGTCAGTAGAAACAGTATTCCCAAGCAAATCCCGGGCCTGAGCTGAATTGTTGAAGTTGGAAAGAGGACTGGAGAGATGAGTATGGCCAAGGGCCAAGGGCCAGGGCTGAGGAGAGCAAACAGAAAGGAACAGAAGAGATGAGGGCAGAGAGAATCAGGCAGGGCCCAAGGCTGATTCCCTTGGCAACGGTGATGCATCTGCTTCAGGCCCTGGGAGGGTGAAGTCAGGGCACTGGATCTGGATTGGCAGGTGGGGCCTGGGGCTTACCTTGCAGGCTGTTCCCGTTGGTGCTGGTGCAGGTGGGAGGCGGGGAGGTCTGGGGTCTGACGACTGGTGCGAAAGCACTCTTCTGTTTCACAGCTGAGACCATGTTGGCTGGTGAAAAGGAGAAGATGCCCGAGGAGCTGCTGCAGTTGGAGGGGAGACTTGTGGAGGAGGCCATGGTGGGGCTGGATGGCACTACTGAGAGGGTCAATGAGAAAGGAGAAATCAGTGCCTCTCATGGCATCCTGAAGCAAAGAAGCTCAGATCCATCCCTCACCCAGCCACCTTGCTCTGCCCCGCTCAGACAATGCTTCCAGCACAAACCTCCCCTGAATTCGCAGGCTGTTGTCCACTTTGGCTATACAGAACTTAGCATGTGCTACCTTTCATTACTGGGGATCTTTTATGTGTTTATTGTGGGGCCACTGTGTGCCAGGCAGTGTGCTAGGCACTGGGTCATCAGCAGCAATTGCCACTAAGGGAAAATGACCCCTGGTCATCAGCCCAAGGCACTAACCAATCCAAATGCACCAAGTGACTTTATGGGGCAGAACACAGAGCCACCATCCTTAGAGTATTCCAGGCCAGGAAACAAAAGTGCAACACCCTGTTAGGAGGGTGAGAGTAGCACAAAACAGTGACAAAGATGAACATAGCCATCTCAGTGGAGGCAGGGAAGGGAAATCAGAGAAGGCTTTATAGAAGAGGTGTCAAGGGATGCATCCCAGGTAGAGCCTAAACTAAGGTTCTAGGAAAGGGGCTGGGGTAGGGGGAACAGGAAGAGGCCAGCTTGAGAGGATGGCCACCAGACTGCCACATGCAGCATTTGTGAAAAATGCAGAAGAGTTCCAAATTCTTTATATCTGCCATGGGATATATGTGAATGTTTGGGAATTAATAAGCAGTAGGATCAGAGCCTTACATAAATACTCACAGTTTGGTAGTAGTAGGGAATACAGATAACCAATGATGGGAGAACTCTGGCAACTCAGAGAAAACCTAGCAGTTTGGGGATATGAAAGAGCTTGGTAGATGTACATTCTCTACCGACCAGGATCCTCTTGGCCTGGCCTCTCATCTTTTGTTCCAGGCTAATAATCTCTGGGTTACTTTAGGAGACAGAGATTTCACATACGCTAAGTCAAGACTAATATTTTCATATACTCACTTTCTATTTCCTCCATTTCCTGCAGGAAAGTATGTATCCTAGATATTTCTTCTATTTTATTATTTTTTCACACAACTTAATAAAACATCAGATATTGTTTTATCATTCACAAGAATCTTCACGTCTTTTCCATCTTGTCATGGGCAATGCAATCTTAAGTCAAGGGCCCACCACATACTTTTTTTTAAAATTTTTTTAAAACTGAGGAAGTGAAGCAAGCTGGGACTCAGAAAGTAGTGTAGCAGCTAGCCCAAGGGCCATAGCTAGAATGCGCTGAAGCAAGGAATCACGCCCAAATTCAGAGCTCTTTCTGCTAAGCTACCCTGCAAAGGAAAAAGATCTCCAGGGGGAAAAGCCTCGTTCCCACGAGCCCACCAGCGTCCAAAGAGCTGTTTGGGTGGCCTTATCCTCTGGAAAGTGGGAATCCAATTGGTCATAGGCAACAGTTGCCATCAGGGGAAAATGACCCCTTCTAATCAGTCCAAGGCACTACCCAATCCACACGCACTGAGTGCTTTATGGCGCAGAACGCAGAGCCGCCATCCTCAGAGTTTTCACAAACATTTTCGAAACTGTACTTTTTCTTTTAATGAGGCCAGCATTTTTATACATCTCTTAGGATTTGTAAATGTGAAAATACGCTCAATAATAACACCCATTTAAATTGCAAAACTCCTGCACTGGAGGTTTGATTTTTAAATATTCGTAGACTTGAAATCCTGCTGGTTCACTGAGGAAGGCAATTAATCTCATTGGCAAATGGATCATTATGTGTATTTAGAGGTGGGGAGTTTTGGGGCGGGGAGGGGGAGGTGCAGTTAACAGAGGAAGGGGTAAAATATAGTCAAGCAGCTCCATTTGTTATAACATTATTAGTTATCAGCCACCACACCAGAAAGTGTGTTCACCAGTGGAATGTCTTATTTTTTTATTCCATTGGAATTTTTCAACATGAGTGCTTTATGAATAATTAAATATTACGGAGGCAAAAATTCAAATCAACTGGGCTTTGTGTTTATTGTTTTATTTGCATTTGTGCAGATAAAACCGTCCCATCTGAAAGCCTATTTGAGAATTTAATACTATATTTGTGAGCACTGAGAAAATCAATTAATGGAAATTAAATGTTCAAAGTTTCACAGTCTGACAGATGCAATCTCAGGCTGAAGCGGCTGAGTGTCTGCATAGGCTTGAGGAGAGCAATCCAAGCCCCTAAATTGAATTGCTACCATATAGCAATTAGTTTATTGATTTAATTAAGAATGCCACCTTTTAATTTTCAGGTTATGATCAAAACATTTTCTGATTGAATAAATGGGAGAACAGTGAAACGATAGATCTCTATGAGAAACAATCTTTTGATAAATCAAAATCTAATGTGAAACTGATCCTAAATATTGACTCGTGAGTAGACATAATAATATATGCAGATTATTTGGGGAGTTGTAAATGTTCAACAAACTGCTGATTCCAAACTAAGTAGAAATGTGTAATTTTGTGGACTTTGAGCAGAAAAATTCACCCAGACAGTAAAAGTCTAAGTATATTTTCAGAAATAACTTCTCTTAAAGGGCAAGAATGATCTTTCCTCTTTCAAAGAACTAGAACAATCCATATTTTCACTATGAGAGAGGGCATCACTTGTAGTATTTTTAGCCAAGACTCCGTAGAAATCATGAATATTCTTTTATTTAATGGCACATCTATCCTTCTACAAATATCTAAGAGTTTGGCCACATTTTGCACATCAGAAGAGTCACTCGCAATGCCCAAGATGAACTTCAAAGTCAGAGAGAGATCAAGAGATTGTAAGGACATGGGTTATGACACTTTATAGATAAGGAGGGCAGTTCTCTGAGGTTCTTTAGAAGCAATATAAACGTACCAAAATTTTTTTGTAGGCAGACTTCTTTAAGGCAGGGACAAGGCACCAAAGAACATTTTTTGTATGTGTATGTGGTTTTCTTTTCCTTTTTTTTTTTTTTAATCTTTCCAGATTTCTGGAAAAAAGTGTTTTGATGTGTTGTTGTTTTAAGTATACACCAAATGCAAATTAAGGGGAAAAATCCAAGCATTAAAAAATAAAGGAGTCATGTAACTGAAGGGAGAGAGGTTAAGGTTTAGACTATTGTTACTATGTTATACCACCACCACCACCACATGTTATTATCTTTGCATTATTATGATTATTAGATTTACTAAGTGTGCCTCCATGTATCAGGAATCAGGACAAGCTCACTGTATGCATTATCTATGTCTCACAACACTGGATGGGGGTCTGTGCTAGTTCCTTCTCCATTTTACAGATGAGAAAATTGAGGCTTGGAGAGGAAATGAACTTGCCTCCTTTCATGTAGCTAATCAGATGAAGTAAGACAAAACTAATAGATGTTTTGGGCTTACGTAGATGACAAATATGGTGTCCTCATTGTTTATGGGGTTTTTTTGGTTTGTTTTTTTCTCTGAGACAGGGTCTTGCTCTGTCACCGAGGCACTGGAGTGCAGTGGCACAATCATGGCTCACTGTAACCTTGAACTCCTGGGCTCAAGCAAACCTCCTGCCTCAGTTTCCTGAGTAGCTGGTGGTAACTGGTAAAGGTGGGAGTTAGTAACTGGTAGAAGTGGGAGTCAAGCCATCTTCACCTGACTCGGAGCGTGGGTTCCTGAAGCGACCTCATACAGCTGCTTTGGATAGTAGCAACATTCTGACTGTTAGGGAGACTTTGTAGGAAGGAAGGTGAGCACTGGAGAAGGGAGATTCCTGCTGGAGATGGTGCCTTGCAGGATGGAAAGATGGGGGCCCTCAGACTGAGAAGCCCTGCCCACTGGGCCACATGGCACGATGCCAAGTTCTTCTAGCGAAACATGAAGGAACACGGGACACGCGTCTCTACTTACTGGCATAGGGCGAGTTGGCAGCTGAGCCGTTGAGGAAGGTGGGGGAGCCGCCCAAATTGGACATGGCGGCAGAGCCGTATCCGTTCATGCTCGTGGTGACGGAGTTATAGTTGGTCTGCTGGGGAGTGGTGCTCGGCACGTACCCATGTGGTGACACACTGCTTGAGTTGCGGGTGAAACCTGAGAGGTGGGGGCAAAACCAGGGGTGAGGGTGGCATTCGGATGGTGGCAATCCTGGAAGACTCAGGGACAGGAAGGTCTCTGTTTCTGGCCCCGTCGCCTCAACCCAGAGGGAAGGGACTGGGTGATTCATATGCGTGGGTTGGTGGTGCTAGCTCTGTGATTAAAATGGGAAGCGAGCAAAAGACACATTTCTTAGGAGATCATAAATACTTAGCAGGGCCATGAGAAGTGGCAATGCTGGGCCTATAAATTATCATTTTAGAGCAGAAATAAATCCCGATCTAAGAGATGTACCCTGGAGTTAACAGGTTCCTATTCCCTGGGCAAGAATGATGTGCTTTGGGCCCTCAAAACTTTAATTCCATCCCTCTTTGCGATCTGTCATTCATGGTTTATGGTGAAAAGTTAAATGTACAGAGATGGCTAAATGCATGCATCCTTTCTAGCTCCCTATATTAGATTACCAGAATGATAGCTAGGACCAACATTGTACAATAATATCTTATACACACAAACTAAGAATCTCCCTTTTGGGATGAAAATAATTCTTTAATGTAAAAATTGTTCATGACCAATAAATGAGGAGATGGGGTGCTTAAGGTTGGGGAGGGAGAGGGAAAACGTCTGAGGGAAGAGAAAAGCAAGCTTCTGACCCTGATTGGTGGCTTGTGATGCCTCGGAGACATTCACAGCCAGTTGTCCACTGAACGAATTCACGCCCATCATCCCTGCGTGGACCGAGGTGTTAGCAAGGGCCGGGAGTTGGTTGTGGTTGCGGGGAACACTGTACAGAGCCTCGGCAATGTCGGCTGCTCTCTTCAGAATGATTTCCTGAAAAGTCAAAGGAATATCCCCTTTAGTTGTCCCCAGTCATATTCCCAATAATACCATTTTTTCCAGTGCCAGGCACCGCAGTGCCAGGCACCGTACTCAGGGTTTTCAATGGTCAGCTGCATTAACTTCTGTGACCCTCCTGACAAACCTGTTATAGGAGTCTCACCATCATCATGCCGTGGGGAAACTGAGGCTTGGAAAGTCAAAAACCGCACCTAAGGACACTCACCTATTTAAGAACAGAGCTGAGATTCATAAGCCCATTTGTCTGATTTTCAAAGTCCATTATCTTAACATGCCTCCATACTACCCTACAGTCCATACAGGACAGCACCATGAGGTTTTCCATTCTTCCCAATAACGTGTAGGAAGTCTGAGGTTACCCAGGGGGAGAGGGAGAGAGGCTGCAATTCATCTCCCCTGTTGATGTTAAGGGAAGGTTGTAGATGACTACCTGCATTCCTGAGTATTAATGGGACTGTGTCCCCCAGACATTGACTCAGGTTACATGAATGGTTTGTCGGACTCAGTTTCCTAAGCTATGTGACTCTTATACATGGAGTTCTATGAAACAGAAGCAGGCAATACTATTCAGGCCTTGTTATACTTTTTGGAGAAAAAATTAAACCCTCTTTCTCTTCCTAAATTTGCTTGAAAACCTGAGAGAAATAAAATAAAGCACCAGTAACTCTCCTCTTCAATTATGAAGTATGTTCCCACTAAAGATTAGTTTTAAATGGACCACCTTTTCTCATACGGACAATGATTCAGTGGAAAGGGCAATAAAAGCTTTACAAAAGAGAGGATTGAAGAGTCTTGCAACATGTTATATCTGAATTACTTATACTCTTAACTCATGCACATGGCTTTTATATTTTTTGTGCTTTCTCATTACGATATGGAATCTGAGATCTTCAATTACATGTGGCAGTCCACACAGGCTAGAAACCCACAGCGCTCACCTGGTTGTTGTGTGGCATCCCATACAGAGCTTCTACCAGATCCGCAGCCCTTTTGAGTATTACCTCCTGTCAAGAGAAAAGCAGATACAATCCTTTGAGTGAAGGCAGGTTGTCGTTATCTTTAGACATGATCACTTTCCAGTCCCTCTGGCCATACTTTGCCAAGCCACTGCTATAAAGGCCATCGCTTGGGGAACCCCAGAATGGCGTTAAATCACCAATTTGTCCCTGTTCACATACACACTTAATTGAGTCAAAAGGTGAGCATCATTGGTACTGCAAGATAAAATACATCACTCAATAGTCTGCCATAGGCATGATAAAGCACTCATATGTTTATTGCTGAATACAATTCCTAGGTCATTTACTAGATTACTACAATCGATGTCATTCAGTGCGTGGTACGAATCCCTAAGACGTGTTTATTTTGCACTTACTTGCTTATTCCAGGAACCATGACCTTATCAGACAGGTCATTTTCGAGGGATTTCCAATCAATCTTCAGCCACTAGAAGCATGTAGTATTAAACTTCTTTTGTTTATCTCTCTTGGATGGCAAAGCCATAATATAAGTGGGTGATGTAGGAAACCCACATACTGAGGCAATGCACTGTTTGTCAAAAACTCTTATGAAAGGACTCTGCTGTCCTCAGAAGCCCCCTCTGCACCAATTTTCGTTACTGGCAGTATCTATTTCTTTTATAGCAATTATTTGCTATTTCAGTATTGTTTGTGATTTCCCCCATTTGCTCATTCATTCTCATCCTAGATATATACTTGGCTGCTCATTCCAGTTGAAGAAAAAATATCTCCCTTTTTTTACTTAGGTGGACTTCCATATTTAGCCTGCATGCTTGGTTCTAATAATAGGGAGTACTCTACAAAAGTGAGTATGGTGCTGATATTTTTGGTTCTAACTAAATTTCTTCAGATTCATTTCCACTAGAATGTGAAAAGGAAAGCAAAGTTAAGCTTGATCTATGTAAAAGATAGGAGCTTGTCAGACAACCAAACCTAAGGGTGTGGTATGATCATCAGAGGTGATTTACAGGAAGATATGGTTGGTTACCATTTTTGGCTGTGGGTAAAGTTTCAAACAGAAGTGTAACTTTAAATGTTTTACACAATAGATTTCTACATGGAGAAGCAGTGCTGTTCAATTTTCATAGACTGCAGTCGCTGATCAGAAAATAGGGAGATAATCGCATTCATTTTGCTGTCACCATAGCCTCTTCAAAAATCCTTGAACAACTCTTGAAATGACAAGCTTTTAGATACATATTAGCATTTTTCAATTTTAAATTCTCTATAATATAAGATAAAGTAGTTGTCATACTACAGTAACTACTTATGACATATCTAATGTCCTAAATTCAAAAAATAAGATAGAGGGGTTTTCAGTTCTCAATAAACATTTATGCTTGCCTTAAGCTGATAGACCCCCTTTATAAAACAGTTGTTGTTTTTCATGTATGGAGTAAAGAACATTATATAATCAAAGGGGTTTGAAACAATACATCTGAAATCATGTCTTTATTTTTTAATGTAAGCTACAAGCTAATTTACCACTTTTTGTTCACTGTATTGTCTGACCACAGCAGTTAATAATTTATTATGGTATGGGCACACTAAACCCTATCCCCAGATCAAATTCAGCCTGTATTGCCTTCACTAAAACTTCATGGCTTTATCTGGCTCTTAGGAAAGATTAAAACAAAACAGGATCAAGTGAGTTTATTTACTAAGATTTGACTTCGCTAGGCCTATGTTCATTTATTTCTCCAAATAAATATTTACGCCAGTGTTAGGGCTGGGCAGGGAAGTATTTTCCTTTCTTTGCATTTTAGGGGGAAAAAAACAAGTCTCCTATTTGTCAAAAGCATGATGAGGCACAGAAAGAAACTACACTTATGAACTTCGCTCTTGTAACAATTGGGGACTTAGAACAGTGTACCTTATTTTAATTAATTTCACAGAAGCAGGGAGGAGGGATGTTGAAAACTAAACTCCAAGATCTTTGAAGTTTTCATAAGCCTGAAAAAATACCATCTATCAGTACATATTGTATATCCTTGGTGTTAGAGTTTTTCAATGACATAATCTACTTTTTTTTCTCCTTATATCGATATCCAGAGCTCTCATCCCCATTTAATCATTTGAAAATAAAACACATGGATCTTGTTTCCTAAAGGAGCATCCTGCTTTGATCCATGATGCTGCCTTCTTTGATCCACCATGCTGGGGCATGTTTTCCCATTGAGTACATTGCCATAGGTAGGTCACCAGCACAGCATCATTTCAGGCCAGCCGTCTTGGATTTGAGGAGTGTGAACCTGGATTTCTTGTCCTGTGAGGGACACCCTTAAATAATATCTTGTCCATCAAAAAATATCCTTCACTGTAGTATCAACTTGTAAGGATTTAGGAAAGACTTAGTTCAGCTTTGCCCATGTGATTTGGCTTCCATTAGTTATTTCTGCAAATGGGAAGGAGAAAGGAAATTTCTGGGTCCTCTATGAGTTAGTACAATGGACCTGCAAGGTGCTTGGATTTCGGTGACCAGAAAATTGCTCTCACCTCCATGTCATTATGCTCCCAGTGAACTAGCCCCCAAGCGTGTTTGTGTTGGGGATCTAATATATTGCCTTTCAATCAGAGCTGAGAGCCACTGAACACACAGACAGAACATGACGAGCAGGTCAGGAAAGCAATAAAGATTTTACAGAGCTGTCCAAGGTGCTAAATTTACTCAATAATGGGTTTGGCACCATAGTGTTAACCTCTCATTTACTACCAGTTTGAGGGACTAAATTGAAGTAGCTGACTTCATTTACCTTGAAATGTATATTTTATGACATTATGTAAGTAGATTGAAAGGGCACTGCAGTTTTAACAATTTAAAGGCTAAAGCATGTTTAAGATGAAACTTGAATATTTATTGTATATTGCACTTAAAGTATATAGAATGTTAAAATGTATTGATTAAATTTGTAAAAGGCATTATAAAAATGACAGGTAGTATAAAAGATGTATGCCTTTTAAAATCAAATTGATAGTGTATGCCATCTCTTCTGTGGTCACAAGTGTAATTTTTTTGCAGTTTTATATGGTAATTTGAAAAATCTGTAATTTCACATTAGGAAATGATTGAGCCTTGGATGTTAAAAAAAGAAATTTCCCATAAGGGGAAGAGCTGGATGTTTCATATAATCTTTTGTCTCTAAAATTGTTCTTAAATTCTTATTTTTTGTGGCATTAGGCAGGAGCACAGTCTAAGAATCCTTTCATTTTAATATGCAATTTTAATATTTCTGAAAAGAATGAGCACTTGACTAGTACTAATATCTAATGTTTCAAGGAATTTATTTGTCAGGGGAGATTTTCTCTTCTTTTCATAATGTTTAAAACGTCTCCCTGCTTGCAGTTTCAAACATAAGAGTGGATATTAGACAATTCCAAGATAATTAATCCTATCCTTAGGTTTTTTTTTTTAAAAAAAAAAAAACTCCTTTTGGGAATTAAAAAGACATATACTAGTATCCTAAATATTGAAAAGCCCCAGAGTCTCCTTGTAGAGGTAATGCCTGTTCTCCAATCTACATCCTGAGTCAGACAATTTTTCTGTTCATGGCCTTGGATTTCTTCTCTTAAAGATTAAACAAAACAAAACAAAACAAAAAAAACCCAAAAAACAAAAACACAACTTTACTCCTTAAAAACAACAACTGCTTTTCACTGATTGATTTCATCTCACAATCAAAACCTAGCTTCACCTGTCTTGCTATGACCGTAGGTTGATGGTTGTGTGAGTGGGGGTCTATGGAGAAAAACGTGGATACATTATTCTTACTCTATTTAGAGTCTACAGAAATGTTAGGGAGACTGAAGGAGGAATGAGGTTCCAAGAAACAGTTCAGATGTAGCTGGCATGAGTTTTACTTATATTTTAGAAGCTTTGTAATAAAAATGCTGAATGGACTACAAATATAAAGGGAAGATTCAACTTTACTTTCTACTTTGCAACCCAATCAATTAGCAAATATTGTTTGAGCTTTTTCTTGCCCTGTCATCATATGTGGATCTTATTCTCCAGCAACTTTCAGGGCACATTATCTTCCCAGCACTGACCTACAAGGTTTGATGAGAGTCACAAAAGGCCGTCACCATCATTTTGTCCTACCATATTTATCCAATCATCTCTCCCTATGTGTTTGAAGAACTGCTTTCTATGCCTGTCCTCTCCAGCCTAGAAGTAAAACATTTGGCTCCTTTCTATCTCCATACCTTCGCTCCTTTTGTCTTCCCCTTTTCTGGGGGCAATGCTGGCTTCAGTCTGTGCCCATTGACAATGCCTCTTTCCATCCTCTGAAGCCTGGTACTGAAGGGGATCGTGATGGTATGGTAATGAAGGAGATAACTCTCATTTATTGAAAGTGGAACAAGAATTTATTCAACCTTCATAGAAAGCCTCTTAAGGTATTCTTTCTATTACCCTCTGACAGATGACGAAACTGACACTCAGCGAGGTCAGCTAACTTTCCCAAAGTTTCCACCGCTGACTAGTGGCTGAGCATGGATTCAACCCCAGGCCTGTTAGACATCAAAGCCTGGCTCTTGAAAATCACACTGTTCTATCAGAAATAATTCCTGATACCCCAGCTCCTAATCTGATACCCCAGTTCAGATTCCCCAGCTCCTAATCTCTCTAATTCCTCTGAAAAAGAGTGCTAACCATCTGTGTCACCCAGCACAGCACAGAAGTACATACTGAGAGGTCATTCTGCTCTGATCTGAAGTGTGTTAGTCTTCATTCTCCATAGCTAGACTGCAGAGTTTTTGAGGCCAGTGATAGGTCTTAATCTCCTTCTCTAAGCTCCTACCATAATGTTTAGCAAACCACAAGTCTTGAGAAATTCATGTTGATGTGTTAATCTAAGATACAGTTACTGATTTTTAAAAGTACACAATTTGTATGATGAAATGACAAAGTCATATTTGGCATGGTTTATAAAAGTAGAAGACTTAATTTTGGTGTTCCATTTAGCTACAGACTTTTACATCCAATATATAAATTCCCAAAGGTCAAGTTTTGATCACTGTGAGTTTTTTTTATGTCACTTTTTTATGAATTTGCTCTTTCATTCCTGCTGGCTTGGACTTACATTTTAATTTTGTGATTAATATAATGAATCATGTCTAGTACAGACATTATCTCAAGTTATAGGCTGCTAGCAACATGAGGTTGGTCCTTATGTCCTCAGTCTTTTATTAGCTATACTCTTAGGCCCTTGGAAATATATAGGTATTTGCACATTCATAGAAAGAAACATTGGGAACCAGGGATATCATGACAAATATGCAGACATAGTTAACTCATCTTCTATTTTATGAGCTAAAAATCTTAGGACTATTCACCATCTGTTGGAGTCTTCTCTTTAGCATTTGACCTGAAATCTATAGCTAATAAGCTCAAGTTCACTGGCCAGTACTAGGCCCATTTATAAACCCAGTTCAATGTTTTGGGTAACGCAACCCCAGATGAGCAGGGAAGATAGTCTGAACTTTCTTTTGTTCATAGCATGTGTAGGTCAACTCATAAAGCCAATAGATACCCATACATGAACACAACATTAATTTTCATGTTTCAGCATTAGATTTTGAGACTCTGGGAACTCTACCCATAAAATTAAAGCCCAGGGATGCTTCAGTAATTTGGGAGGATAATCTGTGCTTGGCTTTGTGCTTACCCAAATAGGAAACAATGTTTTCAGGGATGTAGATGGAAACAGAAAAAAAAAAAAACTACAAGCATCAATAATCTAAGTCAAGTTGAGTTGGGTGATTTCTGAGAAAGAAGCACAATACTTCTCTGTTGCTGCACATTTCCCTAATATGCATTTATCACCAATCTACTTTGCCTTATCGGGGATTCAAAATATAGTGGCCAATATCAGCAAGATAAAATGAAGTGAAATGACAAAATCACTCTTGATGTAGAGATGATAAGTACCTATCAATGAAATCAGCATTGATTTCACTGCCTTCCTTCATACAGGCTTTACTGCAGGACCCAGATTTTGATGTGTGCATTCAGCTCCTAGACTTTACATCCTGGATCTTTCCCCACTGGCTTCTGAAAGCCCGGGTGACATTACTGATTGGAAAGGCTGAATGCTGAAAAAATTGATTGGAAGTTTCTTGCAGCCCATTTCTTGCAGAGCTGGATGTACAATGCAATAAATACTAGTTGTCCTGAAATGTATTTCTTTGGAGGGTAGTTTTATGTCCCAACTTCCTTTGTGTTTATTCAGCCAAATGGAAAATTCCACAATGGTAGACTTTGCATTCTAAAAAATCAGTATAATGAGGGCAGTGAGGGAAAGAGTAAAACAAACCAAAATAACGCTTGGGCACCGTTTAGTTTCCCATCCTCTGAGACATTCCTCAAATTTTTCATTTTTCTTGTAATATAAACTTCTTGAAATAGAGCTTACTGCAGATCATTAGAAGCCTTTAGTGTCACACTTTAAACACTCTTTACTTAGCAGCCCTATGACTGAGAAGAGTCACTTACATTTAGCATGGATATAATTAAACATGTTTCTGTTGAAAGGGGCATTCTCATTATAGCTAAGGACCACTTTAGAGTAAATTGAAATGGAAAGGAGGAACATAAATGAGGTATAGGTAGCAAGTAGTTATTTCCAGGGAGGCATAAAATGCCAAATGTATAACAATTATATTTTACAACCCCGCATTCTAAAGACTTCGTAGTATTTTAGTATATAAGAAGATTCAGCTGAAGCTTCGACTGCCCTACAGAACATTCTAGCACATACATTTTGCCCAGAGTCTTTTTAAAAAATGAAATTCAAACCACAGCAAAAATCTCCCATTTACAGAACAAAGGAATTAAACATTTTGAAAGAGTCTAGTGCTATTAATACCAGAGGCCAAGGCACCAAAAGCATTCTAGTCTGGAGAAAATGCGGCAGGAGGACCTCTTCTGAACCTCCTCTAATTTTAAAGTTGATTTTATGTTCAGATTAGATGATAGCCCTCTTACTTCTCAAACATATTATTATGAACCAGCATGTGGCGTGGTTGGAGATAAACCAGAAAGCCTTGCCGTTGTTAAAAACATGATGTAGGAGACTCTGAATCATATGAACTTAAACTAGGTTGTAAGCTAACGCCACTATATCAACGTAAGACATAGTAACTTATGTGATTGACTTTTACAGTGGAAAGAAAAAGGCTGTTTTCAAGCAACTGTTATTGCCTCAATGGAAAAAAAAAATCAATGAAAGTGAAATGAACAAGAGATTTTGTCTGAGTTGCAGTTAATACCACTGAAGAGCTATGGATATTAAAAGGTCAACAAATAAATTAGCCAGAGTGTTATGAAATGAATGATTTGGCTCATAATTTTATTGAGTGAAAATTGTTCGCTGCCTATTAGACCAGGTAATTTTTATCTGGTGCCTCAATTACTGTCCCGTAAGCAATAATATAGTTGTAAGAGCTGTTGGTTCGATCGCGTGACCTCTGAGAAGCTGGCTAGGACAGCTGACTTTACTATGATGGATAACTAAGCTTGGGCTCCATGAGGTGCCAAGCTTCCCTTTCCTGCAAGGGGATCTCATAAAAGAAACATTACAGCTTGATTCATTTTACCAAAATGTTCGACTTTTCAAGTGTCAGCAGTTAAGTATAAATTGTGAAACCAGGTATTTCTGAGAAGAGTTATGACAATGGCTTTCCCCTCCCTTTTTTTTGGTCTCCTGGCATTTTCTTCTAAATGGTGTCATGGTAATTGGTGAATGGGAGCCTGGGGTGCTTCCCGCCACAAATACAGTGAAAAATGGTGTCTGCACCCTTGTGACTATGACCTGCTTGGAGGTACAGAGCTGAACTTGGTAACCTCTGGCGGGATCTTCTTATTCCAATTCATTGTACTGGTTTAAGACCAACGCTGTGGGTTAGGTCCTGCTGAGTGCCTTGGAAATCGACTTTCTGATCAGGATAAAAGTCTCTGCTTAAAGAGAAAGCTCTGGACAGAGGTGCCTTTTTCAGGGGTAGGTTGTAAAGTCAGCACATGAAACAAAAACGGCCTAGAGTCAAAATTACCCTTGAAAATCTTTTAAGTCACCTTTAAGTCGCCAAGGCCTGGGCTTTAGAAAACACAAAAAGCCAAAAATTAACTACTTCTGTTTCTCTTTGTCTTTTGACCATGGCTTCTCTTTCCCTAGGCCAAGGCTGAATAAATACCGAGCTTAAAAGTAAAAGCACTGCTTAGTAAACAAAGAGATGTATTTGTCATGTACACATATGTGGATGTGTTTGTATGTATGTTTGGTGTGTGTGTACACAAATGCATGTGTATATTTCTATTTTTGGATGCATACTATAGGGAAACTTGAGTGATACATTTCCATACTATGTAGATACATAAAGGAGGCAAAAATATAATTGCTTTTGCTTCTTAAACTGTTTAGCATGAATATCATCGGTTATTATATGTATCTCCAGACAAACGATATCTGTAAATGATAATTCTCAAGGCTTTACAGATGGTCCTGAGTATAACTGCAATTAGAATCCACTGCTTCAAGACTGTTGGGGCTTCGTACTTATTACTCCAATGCTCCACTGAAGTGTTACTCAGGGCTGAAAATAGTGAGCAAGACTTAAGACCTCCAAGCGTCTCTGTTCCGAACGGCTTCAGTCTTTAAGGGGAGGATGTTGGGTGGCTGGAGGTAGAAATGAGTTCATTCCTTGGTTCTCCTGTCACCTACCCTTGAACTAATGAGTAATTATGCTCAATGCCCCTGTATGCAGGGTGTGATATGAAGTAGGTTAAACTTAATCCTCCCCATCAAGAACTCAGTGCTAAAAAAGAACTTGAAAGAGTTCCAGCACTGAGCTATTGGATAACGGTTATTGCAAGTCCCTCCCATAATGACTCTGCAGCTAAAGAGGGAAAGCATGGTACCCAGGGTTTGTCTGCATTTACAGGTGAGTTCTTCCTGCCACTTCCACCTAGCTCAGCCCTTTGTGAGCTAACCTCAGACGTAGGCCACCACTTGCCTCCTTCCCTAACCAGGCTGGAAGGGTTTTAAGATTGATATTGTAAATTGGCTTTTTTCCTTAAAATTTCTTAATTCTGGGAGGCACTGCTTAGGGATATAGGCTCTGGATCTGGAGTCCAATAGACTTGGCTCAAATCCATGTTCTGCTATGTATTAGCAGTGTAAACACATGCCTCTGTGTTCTCATCTGTAAAACAGCGTTAATACCAACACCTGGTTCAGTAGATTATATTTAGTTAGTGCTTATCAGGCAATAACCAGCAATATTATTAATAATCCCCATTTATTTACCAAGGAACTCTGGCAAAAATATATGCATTCTTACAGTCGATGTGTATTGAGTGCTATGTTTGAGATGTAATCCTATTTTCAAAACTCTATAAAAGACTCTAAATGGACTCCCGGTTAGGAAGTATGGGAAGTTAGGAAACCTCCACTTACTAGTTACATAAGCTTGAGCAGGTTACTTGTCCTCTATGAACCTCAGTTTCCTCATCTCTAAAATGGGAAGGAAACAATAATGACAAGCAGAAGAATTTGCCACAAAATAAGTCAGCTAAAGATAAATAACCTAAAGAGGTGAGAATTACAACTTTCATGAGGGCCATCGGCCTTTTAAGTGAAGCTACAACTTCTATCCCTAGGTAAATTACATGTGTAGGCATTTGTGTGTGCATATTCATAATGCACACATGCACGCACACATAGGAATTCTAAATGCAATTTCAGGGTTACACAGATCCAGGCTAAACTCCATGGATAAAAGAAATATCAGTAGTAGGGGATACCAACCCCCTAAACTGAGCATGTTATCAAATGGGGAAATGGAATCTGCCTGTAAGTTTTCTGGTAGATACAGGGGGAATTGGACCGCATTCCATAGCTTGTGTTTTTGACAAGAGAATACAGAGACAAAATGTTTCCTGGAATCAAACTCAAGCATGTTTTCTCTAAGAGCTGAATATACCATAAGTTTTGCCATTTGTTTCTGTGTTTTTGTCTGAGGAGGGTCACTTTCACTTCAGGATATAATGTTAATCGAGTTTCCTCAAATTAAAAAAGTAAATAAATGAGAAAGAGAGATAGTGAAAGTGAGAGAGACGCTAGTGTCAGTGTGGAAGATGAAGATGTTAAGTTTTTCTTTATCCTTTGCTGAATCCCTTAGTCATCCCCTTTCTGCTAGGAGGCAATGTGGTTATGCAAAGATTTCTTATTTGTATTTTCACTGATGCAACTGCAGGTTTTGAATTACTGGTAGTCTTTGCATAAAGACTAAAACAATAAAAGCATAATTAGAATACATTGTATACAGCCAACTCCAGTTTTATTTTGCCCCAGCTCTGTATTTATGATAAATCACTAAACATGAACGCTCTTTAGGGAGGGTGATTTTAGGTCTCATCTCTCCACTGAGCAAAAACAGTGCCTGTGACTGGAGTCTGAATTTCAATTTTGCAAGTGTACAGTTGAAGTGAATAATATTTGGCACAATGCAGTGCACAACTGAGCCACTAAATGGCTGATTTACTAAATTATTATTAGATGAGCCCTTGCTGTTCCAAATGAAAGTGCAGTCACTGTCTTCCTTCATGGTGTGTTCAAATTGTTCTGTGTTTAAATATTCAGCATGAGGCTAATGTGAACTGATGAACTGAGACTATAAACATTCACTTTCAATACAGATAGAGTGACAGAGATGCAACATATCATGTGGCCTGCAGAGGTGAAAATGATTTATATTTAAGGATGTTGCTGCCGACTTCCATTACTTTAAGGTACTCTTAATTAGCCTGGTGTTTGAAATGACTAATTCATGTGTACAGAGAGAGCTGCTTCATAGAGGCTGAGATTTTCGAATGCCAGTGAAGGAGTAGCTACCATGAGGATTTGCTACCTCTGTATTTCCAAGGAAGCCTTGAGTTCCTTCATGGCGGGCTGGCCACACAGCACCAGCAGACTAGCATGTCTGCCAGAGATACTATGGGGCTTTGACATTCAGTGTGCTTTTGGAGACCCACCAAAAGGGTCCACAATCCCTCCTTCCCACCATCCACCTACTGGTGTTCACCTCCCTTTTAATCCCAACCTACTACACAGCCAGCCACACTGGTACTTCAATCCCCATGTCACCAGCTTCTTTACTGACACCTGCTGGAATTAACAACAACCTTTTGCTCCTTGGACAAATAGGACCCTCCTCTCTCTTCCCCTTTGAGGGCAGTTATAGGCAAGCACTTAAAATACTGTGATCACTTACAGTAGATTAGAATTTTTTATTGGTGCTGTGTTGCCATAACAACATGAAGACAGCAGATGACTTAAGCTAAGCTTGCAAAGCAAAAGGCTGCTCATCTGGCAGTTAAAATGAATACAGTTCATTTCACAAGTTTCCCATATGGACGCTTAGTGTATGGTAATGAGGAGACCATATGGTGAGAGAAAATGCACTGAGAACAATTGGGTTCCACTGGCTGAGTGGGAAGTTGGGAGAGAAAACCCGGGTGAGAGATTCTGGTGTGCTCTCTGGGTTCAAGGTTTGGTGGAGGTTTGTTTGGGACTGTTGTTTTCCACAGGGATTTCGCGTTTCTTAATCCGTTCCTTAATATGTCGGCTGTGTGAAATGACAAACATCTTGCAAATTTTGCAATATCATTCATCACAAACTGTCAGCAGTGTTTGCAAATCTGACTTGCAAGATCTTTTAAATGTGTTGTTCTTAAAAGGCAACAGTACTAAGTTTTTAGACAAAGTGCAGGAAAATTTAAGCACTTCTGACAAGCAGAAACATTAACAGTAATCATTTTAAAAACACTCGCATCTTTTGCCTGCATGTTTAGCTGTAAATAATGCTAGAATGTATAAAAGCTTTAAAGTAAAAATGTAATAAATACTTTTTATTATGTTTCATAAAGGATAAAAAATGCTTTGAGCCATGTCTACGTGTTATCTATACATGCAGACGTATAGAGATGGATGACTCCCATTCTCCTTACTACTAACCAGATTGGGGACCTGGGAGGACAGCTTGAAAAAGGCTCTAAAGTCAATTCTGTACTATACATGCTTCATAAAAGATGAATATAAATGCATTAGTTAGACACGGTGAGCTAAATTAGAAGGTCAGGCAGGGCTGGGAGGGCTGAAAAATCACACAACCAATGAGTGTAATTACTCTTTTTTAAGTCTATTAAGTGGTGTTGTTCTATCAAGGCTCAGGGGTATAGGACATGAAGAACAAGATAAAGTAATGTGTATTTATTACTCCCACTGGATCAATTTACCAGATATTTTCAGCTCCATAAAGCAAAATACACAAATGCAGCCTTTGTTACTTTTCCCAAACTGCTTTATTTTCTCTAACAGAGGGGCTGGCTCTTGGAGAAAAGACTCATTTGCCCTGAGAAGGTCCCCAGGCCAAGCCTTCTCGGTAGGGAGATGAGAGAAAGCTGGTTAGAATCTACATAAGGTTGGGGGCCGGGTGTCTGCAGAGGAGACACCTCAAGGCAGAATTACTGGGGTCTTCACATCTGCAGGAGAACTGGGAACTCAACATAGTGAAGACAGTAGTGAGGCTACCCACCCTGAGGGCCTGAGTTTGAATCGTAGTTTTCCCACTTGCTAGCTGTGACGTCGTAGCAAGTCACTCAGACCTCTGGGGACTCTAACTCCTCATCTGTAAAATGGGGAACACCCATGGTGAGGGGATTAGTGGCCCCCATTTACTGGAGTCTCACTAGATGCCAGGGATGCCTCTTGGCATAAATTATCTCATTAACACCTAACAACAACGCCGTGAGGCAGCTGCTTTACAGAGGAGAAACCTGAAGCGTGGGAGGTTGAGTCGTGTGTACCAAGTAGTGGATCTCGTTTCCAAAACGCACATCTTTCTGACTTGAAAGCCCACTCTCTTGGCCTCTGTGCTCTTCGAAAACCTTAATAATGCAGTGCTGGGCTCACAGTAGGCATAAAGTAAACATTCCTTGCTTCCTAGGGTTCACAGCTGACACGCCTGACGCCAGCTAAACTCAGGGTGTGCTCTCACTGCCTTAGGGCTAAGGCTCACTGACCACTCATGAAGGCAACTAACATACTGCAAGGGGGCGGAGACACCGCTGACCTTGAACACAGAGAGCGCTCCTTGCTCAGTGTATCCGGATTGCATCACTGCAGCCATCAGCATCTCAGAATTTCTGATCGACCATGTTCCCCATCCCCTCCACCTCTAAATTACAAGAAAAGTCAACCTTGACCCCAAAGTTGGTCACATGTTCCTCCCCTTCCTGCCAGGATCCAGAGAGAAAGGCAAAACTGTATGAAACAGAATAGAATGCTGTGATTTAAAAACCTTAGCCTGCCCTTTTCTCCCTGTGTATATGAAAAAGGAAACCAAAAAACATCTGGGGTTAGCATAATTACAGTATTTTAAATTTGTGTGTACAGCAACCATCACTGATGGTGACTTTCAGGGACAAAATAATTTACAGAGCAGGATTCCGCCTGCTCCCGTTTTCTTATTTGGTAAATGGGAAAGATGTCTGCTGCCCCAGCTTCTCTCGCAGGAGGGACTCCAATAAAACAAAGCACGTCCAAATTTTTTTGAAAAAGAACAAGCCTGTATACAAAGGCATATTATTATGGAAAGCTGTCTGCTTGGTCTTTGGAGCAGTTTCATTTGACAGAATATGTGGGTGGTTGTATGAATCTAGCTTTGTCTATTCACAAACACATGGGTTTAATAAAGAGGAGTTTGTTTTTTAAGGTGTGTGGTCCATAGCTCACTGAAACACTCCTGTTTGACAAACACTGACCATGATCCTAAGAAAGGCGCAGTAACAATGGACAGCAGGAGTATAAATCTCCCCAGTCCACAGGAATACCTTGTGCTGGCTCCATCCGCCACTTCCTGACCCTGCCCTTGAACTCTCTCCACTTTAACATTCAAAGCCAAGAGGACAGCCACTTGGCTCTGAGTCACACTGAGAGCTTCCTGGGGTGGGCTCCGGCCAGGCCGTGCACGATCAAGTGGCTAGATGCAAGCTGTGGAGTGTTTCCTTAACACACAAATCCATTGTGTCCTTGATTACTCTTTCCAAACCCAGGAAACAAGGGTTGGGAATTTTACCATCAGGGACAAAGTGACACGTGCCTATGCTATTTGTTCAACATTTCTGAACATAACATGCAACCATAAAAGTGTTTTCAAAAGTAAGTACACAAACTCAACCCCAGATTCCATTTCTTTCCTTTCCTTTCTAATCAGAAAAAGGACTGTCTGGTTTCTGTAGACCTCAACCATTAAACCAGATTTGTCTTCTAGCTCTGTTACCCAGGCTGGAGTGCAGTGGTGGGTATGTCTCACTGCAGCCTTGACCTCCTAGGCTTAAAGCAGTCCTCCCACCTCAGCCTCCCAAGTAGCTGGGACTACATGCACACACCACCATGCCTGGCTAACTTTTTTCATTTTGCAGAGATAGGGTCTTGTGATGGTGCCCAGACTAGTATTGAATTCCTGGCCTCAAGCAATTCTCCCACCTCTGCTTCCCAAATTGCTGGGAATACTGGCATGAGCCATGGCTCACTAAGTATTTTTAAAGTGGCAACTATGGGCCAGATGCTATGCCAAGGACACCCATGAGATGACCTCTCTTTATGCTTACATGATCCTATGATCCCCTATGAGCTAGCATGATTAATTATCCCCATTTTATTGATGAAGAAACTGAGGCACAGAGGAGAAATCACATGTTCAACTGCTCACCAGGATTAGGATTTCCTGTTCTGCAGAGATTGGGTGGAAGAGCTCTCAGAAGCAAGGGTCCCATTGTCACTCAACTGGCAAATCACCATAGCTACCTTTTGTTAGCTCTAAATAAGTCATTGAAATGTAACTTGAAAAGGTACAACATAGCACCGTCCCCATTTAACAGATGAAGACACTGAGGCACAGAGAGGTAAACAATTTTGACCTAGGTTGCACACCTAGCAAGTGGCCAATGTCTGAATTCCACCTTGTCCAGCCTGACTCTCCTCAATACCTCCAGTGGACTCTAGAGATCAAATGATAAAGTAAGTGCTAAAGTGAATACAGTGCCCAAATGGGAACAATGGGAAGAATCTGGCATGGTACCCCTGCCTTTGTTCTAACACTAAGACAGCTAAGGCACCTACCATTAGTCAGACCCACATCATTTATATCATCATGCTATAAAATTACCAGTTGTCCCATAGGAAATTCATGGGACCATGTTCTTGCTAGACAGAGGAACCTAATGGTAAATCTCTCCACAGACCATCTATGCCATGGGTAGAGACTGCTGTTTATTATTATATTATTTAATCTACTAAATAATAAATAACCTGTAGATGATGTAATTGCTTACCAAGAATAAATTGGGTTGGAAAAGGAAAGGGAAGGACAGCACTTCAGTGGAAGTGAGGTTGTTCTGGGAAACTGAAAGTTGAAACTGAAGGCATCATCTCTGAAAACTGAAGGTGTTTCCCCCCTCAGTTAAGATGCAGGACACATGCCCTTGCTCATCACAGTCCTTCCTCTCTTGGAGCAGTTAGCACCCCTCCTCCCCATGCGCCTCACATCTGTGTAGTGACCTGAGGGGTGGATTTTTCCCAGACAGGGCCAGTTCTGACAGGTGGCCCTGCCTACAAGGGCAGCCAGCACACAGGTAGGATTTGATGACGAACTGGTCCCCCAAGGAGGTTCACTGAGCTAAGAAGGATGGCAACTTCATTTTCACAAGTATTTTACAAGGATACCTAGACCTGGAAATGGCACATCTCTAGACTTACTGTGGCAAGAAAGAGTCCTTGAAACTAATTCAATTTAATGTTAATAATTTTTACCTGTGTAGTAAATGAAGCTTTTTGCTGTCAGTAAACAGTGAATGGAAGCTCAACGAATTCCATACTTTGAGCTTCCTTCACATTTAACTGCCCACTTCTGAGTCCTCACAGAATGTTGGTTGCACTTTTCTTTAATGTGCTATTATTTTTGGTTATGGTTAGTTGTGTTTGGGACTCTCTCCCATATACAGCCCAAGTTCCTGAGGTACAGGGATGGGGACATCCCAAACATTCACAACAGGTATGCAATAGTCAATAAAGGTCAGTTTCCTTCTGTCTGCACTGGCAGTTAGTGATGTATCAGTGACATACATGACTCTGTCTTGAATTTTTGTTTAATGTCTCTCATAGTTGTGCCTATTTTCCCAACTAGGTAGAATGCCTTAGGAGAAGAGAGGTTGTCTTTGCCCAATCTCAGGATCTACCAATACATTTTGAGCTCTAACTATTCTCCTCTTGCCAGGACTAAGTACGGATCCTCATAGACAGAAATTTGGTGTTCCTTTCTCTTTTGAGAATTAGTAAGATGTAGCAATTAAGTAGCTCAGACTCTAGGGTCATGCTGCATAGGTTGGAATATCAGTTTAGCAATTTACATGCTATGTGACCTTGGGAAAATTATTATTTAATCTCTCTTTGCTTCATTATTTTCTCTCTAATATAGGAATGGTAATAGTACCAACATCAGAGCATTGTTGAGAGGATAAAATGGCATAGCAGATATAAAAGTAAGCACGGTGTTGCCTGGCACATAAGTGCTTGCTACTTTTATTATTGCTTACCTTATAGCACCAAACACACAAAACACAAAAATATGAGTTGTTTACCTATGAACTAATTTTTTATCAGCAGCAGAGTTTTCTGCAAATCACTCAAGTATAAATTTTCAGAGACCACAAAAAGGCAGTATCCTCACCTTTGGCAAACGCTCAGGGTCACCAGGGTGCCGAGGAATGACCTTCTGTAACCTCTGGAAACCATAATCGATGGTGGGTTCGTTGAGTGCTGCAATAAAGAAGTCACACGATTAGTACATTTTCAAGAAATAAAGCAGAACATGGCTTGTAACACTAATGGTATGGAAATAACCAGGAAGTCCAAAGTTTAATTGATATTTTTGAATTGGATCAGAAGATGATTACGTGAATGATCTCTTTGCTGAACTTCCCACCATCTGCTTTATACCACGATGGGGAGTGACCTGCCCAAAAGAACATTAGGAGTAGGTCTTGAACAGTGTTCCTTTGGCCAAATTCTACACTCCTTATGTGATCATAAATAGAAAGTAAAATGGTATTTGATGTGAGATTTTTAGGATTCACTTTAATTCAGTGGCTCAGGTAAAAACACTCAAGGGCTTGCCTGGCAGTATCTGTACCCTGTAAACAGCAGGAGAATTAAAAGTATCTGCTTAACTGCAAAATCCCTAGCGGACCTCAGCTGATACAATATCTTAGCACAATTAAGCATGCAAGAGGCTGGTGAGAGCAGAGGAGAGTGAGTAGAAGTGAATCTTCCCGGTATGGAAAGCCGGTGCCACCCTTGAGAGAGTCTGCAAAGGGGATGGGTATTGAAAATGCCCTCATTCAAAACCCTCACATCTGAAATGATAGATCCTTTCACCAGCATTGATATTATTTGGAACCAGCGTCTGTGAAGTATAGCTTAGAGCAGCCGAGTCTCCAAAAATAATCCTTGAAAAGACCAAAAGAAGAGCAAACCTGGAATAACATTTGGAGACAATGGACCTTGCTGTGTGCACACTGACCATACACTCTTCAAAGCATGCTTAAATTAAACACAATATTAAGTGGACTCTGGTCTATCATTTTCAAAATTTCTCCCTGGTATATGAAATATCTTCAGGCTGTCTCACATGAAACAGTGGAGATGCAGAACATGGCAGCTCCTATCCATAGCCTTCACCTCCCTATATTCTCTAAGTAAGGGGTAAGTGGGTGTTTTTAAAATTTCTTTTCTTTTTTAGTGTAATCAAAGTGTTCAACCACATATTTTCTCACATGCTGAATAAAAAAGACAGTCTGTGTAGTTCTGACATTTAGCTATACATTAAAAAACAAGTTGCCACACGCTTTCATTAAAATGCATTTCCATTAACCTAAATTTTAAAAGTAAGATTCATACTAGTACTAACTTTTAAAAAACTGTATTAAATTCAAATAGGTCCCAAGGCTAATGGAAGCAATTTGTATACCAACCCAAACTGACTGGCCCACTTTTCAAAATACAGGTATGATAATCTTGTGATTTTAAAAGGACATTTAAATTGAAAGACTGTGAATTTAGTACATAATTATACCAATAGAACCCTTTAACTTGTCAACTTGTAAATCTAAAAGGCTATCAATCATTTCTAAAGAGGAAATAAACCTTAAAATTCCTTGATTGACAGTGCTTACTTTTTATGTAAGGAAAAAAAGAAAGGAAAAAAAAAGGCTGCATAAAGTGGCCAGAAATCCATTTACAAAAGTACATTGTTTTACATAGGTGAGTAAAAAGCCAATAATTACACCTCCAAAAGCACATAAATCAGAGTAAGTACTTTTTCTTCACTTGTATATTTTAAGTTAGATGAACTTTAGGTAACTTTTTATTAAAAAGATTTTTTCCCCAAATGCAATGCTTACTGAAGTCATTAATAGAGTGGCATTTTCATTTAAGATAATGTCATCATTTTTGCAAATATGAGATTTAGTCAACCCTCCCCCCCATTTCCAAACAGCAAACTTTCAACCTGTCTCTTGTGGAAATTAACTAAAATTACACCCAGGTGTACCAAATCTTTCTATCTATACTAGTATATGAGTTAGGACACAATATTTATTATTCTTTCCGTTTTATGAATTTCTAAACCCTTGAGAAGAATTCTTTTCTCAAATTAGACTTGTAGAGAAAATGCCATAGAATTCTTTATTAAGGGAAGCTGTTACTTGTAAAATCCACGGTATTTAATCAAGAAATGCATGAGAGAGACAGGAATGTGCACCAAGGTTTATTTATCATATCCACCCCCCACCCATAATGCTACTTGCCAACAAAAATGTTTAACCATAAATAGTAGCTTTAGACAATTAAATGCATCATTTTAGTATCTGAAAACATAATTCAGCATCCTGAAAATTCTAATTCTTGGTTTTACTTTTCAGTCTAAGGTACCAATAAAATTGGAATTGTTGTCCCACCTCTTCAATCATTAGCATAATAAATTCCTATTGTGTCTAGAAATTCATGGTTGTTAGCTGAATGACTGTCTGATGTATGGCGGGGAGGGATATGTTTCTCCGGCTATATGGCCAACTCACAGAGGAATGACTGACAATATCAGCAATTAAAAGAACCAATTCAAATATCATATGGAACTAATAGCTAAAGAGCTGAGGAGAAGTCATTCTGCTGTCACAGAGTAATTGAATTAGACATATTAAACTCATTATTCAAAGAAAAATAAGGATTTACTCCATGGACGTGTACTATGAGAGAGGAAATATTTAAAGAGTAAGGCAAGGGTTTTTAACTTATGTCCCATGCCTTTATGACTTGCTGTCTGTTCATAGATATAAACAAGTTAACTGGCCCTCAACACAGGTATTGAATATTACAATGGAATTGTCCAGTGCTGCAGACAAAGCTAACATTAAAGATGCTAGACAAAGCTCACTGTCCTAGATCCAAAGGAACCTGATGATTTATCTGATTGCACTGACTAGAGAAAAAAATTAAACCAATTACTGAGTGCGGGGGAGCCATCTGACAAAGATTGTTATTTTAATTGCCCCCACAAAAAATATATTAAATATCTGGGAAGTGAGGGATGGCTAATTTAAGGCACCCCCGTGGAATAGAATATGATGCAATCCTCAAAAGCAATGACATAGGAAAAAATATTTACTGATATATTGCTTGGTTAAAAAGTAGATTACAGGAGCACGTATACAATATAGTTACTTTTTTAAACAAACATATAGAATAAAGAAAATGTGTCTGCGTATAAACTGCCAAATAGTAGTTGTTTCTAAGTAGTGGGTCTTAAAGTGCTTTTCTTCCTGCTCTTTTTGCTGTGAATTTTCTAAATTTTCCACACTGAACATACATTACTTTTATAATCAGAGAAAAAGGTTAAGAGCAAGAGATTGTTGCTGAGATGGAATCGGACCTGCTTGTATAAAGTAATGACATAAGAAACTATGCTTTAAAAGGGGTCTGTATACCCTTTAATAACCTTGCATAGGTTATTACAGACCATAAGAAAAATAAGTAGTATACTTTTGGCCAGTTGTATAAATATGTGACTATTCATAAACTCTCTGAAAATCAACAGAGAGGGTAACAGGGAGAAATCATAAAGAATGGTATATTTATTTCATCAGTGGGGGTAGTCATACCTTAGGGACATACATCTACTCTGCAAGAATGTAATATAAAGTTAATCCTTCAACAAAGTGACCTCATTGTACTCAAGCGCAGGGCTCAGGAGGCACCAGAAGAAATGGGACTAACCAATTTTTTTCCCCCCTCAAACTTGGGACAATTCCGAGAATCTGGTAGAGCAAGAAAAAAAAAACCTTAATTGGACACAATTAACCACAAATAAAGAAGCATGAGCATCTTAGATTGAAAAAGAAAAACAGATGAAGCTGTAAACTGCAAGAGGAATGGAATGATGAGAACAGCTTGTGTGGCCCTGCTTCCAAATACCCAGTCCACACTCTCTGAAAAGGGGTTGAGAGGGCGTCACCCTAAACCAGTTAGGAATGGTAACTGAATAAGGAAGGATTGTAGGTTTAGAAGAATTCGTTATCCCAAATAGAAAAGCCTCAATGTTTATATCATGAGAATAAAATGGGGCCAATGTATGCATTTTAAAAATTCCAGAAGACATTATACATTTATTCAGTAATCATTTTTAGTGCTTTACCATATGCTCAAGGAGAGGGGGTGGCATTCGTAGGAATGAACTGTTTAGTGTCACAATACCATCATCAGCCCTTAAAAACAAACTTTCTGAAAGGTACACATAATCCAACCCCCAAAGACAAATGAAATCCTCTACTTGCAGAGCTGGGACGTAGCTCAGCATCTCACAGTCGGGTCCTCCTCATAGTCACCACCTCTGCTCTTCTTTCTGACAAAGTCTAGGGTCACAATATACTTAATGGGGATACATTAAAGAAACATCAGGTTATTGAGGGACCACAGCAATTGAATTCAAGCTGTCTTCCCCTGACCCCTTCAAACTCATTTACTGGTAGATATTTACTGAACCCACATAGTAGGACTTCGTGGGGTTGTGTACAGCTTATGGAGGGGTACATCTGAAACACTTCCTGCAAATGCATAAAAAGCAAGATCAAATGCTCCTGAACAGGAGAGCAAGCTTGCAGGGTGATGTCTCAGCTGAGATTTCAGAAGGATGCCCTCACCCACAGCTACGATGTGATATTGCGGAATGGATGTTGGTGGGATGTATCTGTTGTATGCACCAGGATGCCATTTCAACGGTATCAACATTACTACTTTTGAAAAAAAAGTTTATGAAATGGTTAAAAGAATCAAACCGTTTTATTCTGGCTTTATGTTGGGACTGCTTATAGAGGGGCTTTAGGTTCCTTCCAGATCTCATCATCTCAGACCCCTAAAGGCAACCAGTAACTTTTATTCCAACCAGTCTCTCAGCCTTTCTCTTTATGGGCTTCAATCCAGGTGGCGGTCAAGACAGAACAGCTCTGGTTCTACAAAGTTACAATCTCTAATGTCCAAATGTGCACGCAGCATGAAATGCTATACGCAAAGAAAATCAAGATAACACAATTATTTTTTATGCACTCATACTAATCACAAGCTTTACTCTTAATAATGAGTGAATTCTAACCAAATATATATGTGGCCTTTCTATGCCTATAGTCTCTTTTTCTTTTTTAAAGAAATCCACTTCACAAACACATCAAATAAAGGAAATTCTCTGTAAGGGGGTTTATTTGCAAATTAAACTCATATAGTCAAGCCAGATGTATTCTCAGTTATGAAAATTGATTTTTCTCTTTTTGGAGTTTCCTTTTAAAGGAGTCACTCCTCCGTCCCCCTTAACTTCTTGAATACTTATTCTTGGAAACAATGGAAATGAGAGGCTGCAGAGTTCTGCTCAGAAACACCAGGGGAAAAGTGCTTTGGGTGCCATTCCAACATTGGCTCACAGAGTTCCCTGCTTTTATAGCTTAGCGACTCACTGCCGTGCTTTCACATATTTCTGGGGTTTTAATTTCCTTTTTTTAATGGTTGTGTGACATGATGTCATTTTGACTGGAAATAAAAAGAAATGCAGATATTAGGAAGGCAATATTAATATTCTATTGCCATTTAATGTCCAAACAAATATCTAGACTCTATGCCAAGTAATAAATAAAACCTCATAGCAGAGGCAATGATAAAACTAGCACCTGGGTCTCCAAGCTTCCCTGGTGACTACTCTATATTTGAACTAAAGGAGTAACAGCAGAGCATTTCCCTCCAAGGCAGATCCATTCTGGGCATGAGAATTATTACATATGTGTTAGGCAGAGACTTTTTGTTCCATAATGGCCCCATTTTCCCCTCAGTCACTAAATTAACAACCAGAGGTAAACAATAAAACAGCAAGTTATCTTCACGAATCTATCTTTAAGACTGAGTTTAAAATATATAAACCGAAAAATCAACCAGAAACCTAAACAAGGCCAGAAATACTGTTCATGAGGAAATTTGTTGCACTTCCAGCCATTTGGATATTTCATTACCTGCCTAGATGTTTGATGCACAAACGGCATGCCAGGTCACCTCTTCGGTGGAAGCGATACACTTCCTAAGAAACCTAACACCAAATTCCTTGCAAGTGGAGCTCCTGCTTTCCTGTGAAACGCTTTTACAGCTGGGTGCCCCTGCCTCTGGAGCGAGTGAGGCTCAGAAGGGCTTCAGTGGAGGACTCACTGAACCACAGAAAGCTGTAACTTTCTGCAACAAGGGTGTCAAGACGAAGCCAACATAGGCACACTTAACCAATAAAGAAGCCAGAGGAAAATTTCCAAACTGCCTCTGAACACGCCCTGATGTCTTATTTGTAGTCTTTGGGTCTCTTGATGTGTGACAACAACTTTGAGATTCAAAAATCAAGCAAGGGAAGCAATACCTCTCTCTACCACAGGCACAATCAGAGATATTAGGTGGCTTGAGTGGCTAAGTCCTTTTTACAAAGAGTGTAGCCAGGGCAACATGGAAAGGAAAGGCTGAAGACAGAAGGTCAACTGAAAAGCAAAGAGCCTAGGAGGATGAAACAAAGCAGGGGCACTCGGAGGAAGACTGATGAGGGAAGATCCTCAGGACTGTAGCTTGGAGTGCAAAGAACTTGCATATGCTTGGAAATTAACAACTCTTGGAGAAGTAAAAGCAATCAAGAAGTGGAACAAAGAATTAGGAGACTTGCTTTTGTTTTTCAAAATGAAATCACCTTACTGGTTTTCTAAAGCTAAAAGTAATGTTAACATAATTATTATATTTAAGAAAATGTTTAAAGGTGGCGAAACCTCCATAATATCCCCATTCATGTAGAAGCATGATTGATATTTTAGTATGCTTTCAAACATTTTCACAATACTATTTTATATATTTTATAAAAATATAGATTATATACATGCTCATACCTATCTCTTTCTTTTTGATGTTTGTAGCTGCGGTAGTATTATACAGATAGACATAATTTATGTAACAAATCCTCCACTAACTAGAATGTAGGGTTTTTCCCCCAAAATTTTCACTGACTTAAGAAGCATTATAATGAGCACTTCTCAGGATAAAATAATATGCATATTTCAAGTCTTTCAGTATACATATCTCCTAACTATCCTTCGTAAAATGTATGCCAATTTACATTTTGACAGGTTACTTTCAAAGGCATCTGCAAAAGAAAACTAATTTTTAGGATTTTGCATCTTGAAGTCAATTATTCTCTAAGTTATAAGGACCTCTGAAGATTGTAGGTGTTAACAGGCAGTCACTATGATTCCTTGTAGAGGTGCCATTTTAAACATACCCTGAGGTCATGTAAGACTCTTTTCAGTAATAACAGAGTACTTTCTAGAAATTATCTCCTTGGTTCCTACAATGTGCCCTTGACATAAATGTTAAAAATTACTCCTAATTCAAAGGTGGGAAATTGAGGCACAGAAAGAGTTGGTTGCATAAATTAGCACAGAAGCCTCATTGTTTATATTTTTGCAGCCCTTTATTCCAAGATGACTATTTTATGTTAATATTGATGAACCTCAATTTGCAGCACATTAACAAGTCCTGATACCAATTAAATTAAACTGCTGTTTTTACTAAATATCTGTGAAACAAAATCCCAGCACTAACAGGAATCTCTGTGCCTCAGCTCCTGACATTTTACACATGAACAAGCCATTTCGTGGCCTGATTTTGTTACGTAAGGCTCACCATGTCAACCAGCACAAACCTTTCAGGGAGGCCACCCTGGTATTTTAAATTTGCCCCCAAATGCTCAAGAAACTGTTTTCTGTCTCATCAAGTTCTTCTTACAGGTCTAAGCCTACAAGGAGCTCTCAAATGCTGATTTGACTTTAGAGAGAAAGAGACACAAATGCTGTCTTTGAGATACATTAAACCAATTTATACTACAACTGGTTGGCATTTTCTGGATGTATGTGAGAAGTTACTGGCAGAAGTGGAGCATCTCTTCATGAACAGACCCCTTTCTTGCCCTGGAGGGCTAACACTCTGTCTAAAATGGGAAGTAGGTGAATCTCCAATAATTAGGAAAAATTGTACTGCTCTCTAAGTGAACTGCAGTTGATGAGAAAACCTGCCTGTTACTGTGTATAATGTACTCTGAACAGCATGGCCTTCCGGGAGCCTTAATTTAGATTCTCAAATTTGATCCAAGTTTAAAACTAAAATTAAATCCCTCGAGCAAACAGAAGTTTAATGTACACGCATTTTATTTTATTTTATTTTATTTTATTTTATTTTTTGCCTTTCAATCTTTTTTTGTTTTGGGTGTTTTTTTTATTTGGATCATTTATGATTAGGTTTCAAAGCCAAATTTGCTTCTTTAAATGAGAAGAGAAGAATAATTTCCACTGTGTAATGGATGATGGCATTTAATATTGGAGACCAACATATTCTTTCTTAACATTTAAGGATATGTCCATAATTCTCTTCCCTACTGGCATAGTTTCTGATACAACTAGAGTAATATTACTTCTATAATTGTTCTTCAGATTTCTTCCTAAAGAGTTTTGACATTAGCTGTTATCGAGGAGGTAAAATCACCCAGCCTGTCTGATAAACATGTTTCCTTACATCCCCACCCCAGCAAGTGCTGTGACACTATACTTTTATCATCCCGTGTGTGTTCAGAATGAGCTTAGAACAGCAATTGCCGGGAATACGCAGGCGATAAACCGCATTGATTTAACACATCTTGTTTTCAATCATGCTTGGATTTTCTGAGCACGCATTTTTCCTGTACTCTGGCTTGTAGCTTTTATCTGACGAGCTGATCCCTTTTCACTGGAAAATGAAAAGGTCGCACAATAAGACACGGTTTACTGGAACTTGAACACGCACCAGGGAAAGTATTTTAGATAAATACTGTCAGACATAGTGGAGCTGAATTTCAACAACACAATTGCTAAACAACAATACTTATTACTCTCCTAGAACAAGCCTACCAGCGACTTATGGCTCTCAGCAGGGGACAGCACCAAGTCAGGCTCCAAGGTGAAGAAACCCTTCCCTGAGCCTTGCACTGACCAAATGCGGAGTTCTGGGCTGAAGTCCTACTTGTGATTGTTAATATCATGGTTTTATGAGACAACTCAGCAAATGACTCCCACTGTTCACAGAGTCGTTTCCTCCGAACCAGTGGACAGGTTTCAGAAGAGTTGTAATGAAGTTACAACAGAGCTCTGCAGATGGTCCCACTGGGAAGGAAAAAACAAATCCCAAGAATGGTGATAAAAAAGTGACTCCAAATCATCCACTAATTCCACTAATAAGACAGGAAAGTACTTGTAACTGGAAGATATTAAAAGATTAAGTGATTATTTGGTAACATTTTAATGGAATTAAAGAGAACTTATAACAAGTATGCCATGGGGAAGAGAGCTACAATGGCCTTGCAGATAAGCCTGGAAGTTTTTATCAGCCAACGCTCCAACTTAAATAGCATCTTGATTTAAAAATAAATGGAATCAGGCTTCTTCAGTATTGACCTAATGTAAGTGATTATTTTTGCTGAGCATCTTGATCCTAAGAAGTCTCTTCCCCCAACTATTACAGTCTAGAACCCTTTTCTTTTAATACACATTTTGTTTATACATTTATTGTCTACTTTAGAGCTCCTCAAACTTTCTCTGTTCACAATACCCTGAGTATCTCAGCAATCTCTTCAAAGCATCCCTAAGCCAAAAGCAATGCCCAACAGTTCTGTTATTAACTACTTAGATGCGAACAGCTTAACCTTTATGCTTTAGCAACTTAGTAGGACATACATATTTGAAAAAAAAATAAAGAAATTGACAGAAAAATATAACATTTTGTTTCATTTTAAAATAATCACAATTTACTAGTGAAACATGTGTTCCTGGTGGGCACCACACAACTTTGCACACCTCAGAATCAGACTAAACACAGCCACCCTCATTTTCGATTCCATATTGGTTTTCACATGGCCCTTTTTTTTTTAACCACAGTAAATGCTGAAAACCAGGTTTGCAAAGGTATGACACCATCAAAAGAATGCACTATAAGGCTGGGCACGGTGGTTCACACCTGTAATCCTAGCACATTGGGAGGTTGAGGCAGAAGGATAGCTGCAGCCCAGGAGTTTGAAACCAGCCTGGTCAATATAGAGAGACCTCATCTCTACAAAAGATTAAAAAATTAGCCGAGCATGGTGGTATATGACTGTGGTTCCAGCTACTTGGGAGGCTGAAGTGAGAGAAGAAGAACTTGAGCTGGACAGGTTGAAGCCACTGTGAGCCATGATTTCACTACTGCACTTCAGCCTGGGTGACAGAACAAGACCTTGTCAAAAAAAAAAAAAAAAGCAGTGTAATGTAATATTGAGTTTTGAACTACCTTTAGACTGGTAGTTTATCCAGTATCTATCTGATGTACTTGAAGAATCGCTGTTTCCCTCAAGTTTAAAATATCTCACCGCATCCCAATAAGTTTGTAGGGACACCTTGGTCGATAAGTTTAGAAAATATGGATTCACTCAGAAGCATAATATGAAGTGCCACAATGAATTACATTCATTCATGTGTATCTTGTATTTTAATAATTACAACAGCAGAAGCAGCAGCTCACACTTCCTAAGGACTTACTGTGTGCCAAGCACTTTATATGGATTAACATATCCTTCACAACAACTCTACAAGGAGGTACTATCATTATTCCCATTAGACACAGAAGAAAACTGAGGCTTGGGGAGTTAAGACTTTGCCTAAATCCACAGAGCTAATGAATGTAGGGGCTGGGATTCAAACCCAGGCAGTCTGCCTCAAGAGCCCTACTCTGAACCTGTTAATTAGAGCAGCGAGTTAGGCCAACCAAGGGCTCTTCAGAGCAGATCTCTAATAATTTTGGCTTCTAGGACTTTTGTGATACTGTTTTTGCTCTTCAGGTATCCTATCTATAATCTGTTTTGGTCCTTTCCTTTGTCTCAATTTATATTCCATGAAAACACTCCAGAACTCATTTGACTTCCAGTTTCCTAATAACATACTCTCCTTCCCTTTGCCCCAACACTTTTGGAGTAAGACTGAGCTAGATTGCAGCCAGGCTACCTAATTGACCGGATATATGTTCCTTTTGGAAAAGTCACTTACATTCTTTAAGTCTTCCTCAACTATAAAGTAAAGATTTAATGTGCTATTATTTGTACAGTGATTAGCACATAAATACTCAAGAGGCAGTTGTTATTACTATTAATAGAATACAGGCCATGTGCTAGAAACAGGGGCAGGTGCAGTGAATACAGGACTAATTAGACATATTTACATATTCCCCACTCTCAAGGAACTCCAGAGTCTAGAGGGGCAGAAAGACACAAACAGAATCCTAAAACAGTGTGGCAAATACAACAGCAGGAAGATGCAGGGTTCTAGAACAGCGGGTGTGTTATACTTGTCTCTGGGACTCAACCTTCCCCCTTCCTTTACGCTAACTTGGAATTACAGTTCAAAGAATTCTACCACCTCTGGTTCTCAAATATTACCCTGAAAATGAGTTCCATCTGGGGTAGGACACAACCATTTCAAAACAATATAAGTTCTGTGAACAAAGAAAAAGATAGGTAGGAGACACCTAATTAAGAAGGGATTCATTTCCAGACTTGGGATGTTTTATACTGTTTAATTAATTAAATAGAATTGCAGGTTTGCTGTATATAAGGCCCCATGCTTAAGAAGATAAAAAGAAAAAGATGTACAGCATGCAAGTCCAGTGCCCTGTGCATCCCCAGCTGGAAATGATTCTATTTGAAAAACTCTTCTAGGCACTGTGCCATACCCTTGAGAAGAACATAATCCAGTGGGGAGATAGGCCTGTATTTGGCTACCCAAAAAGATACAAAACTGTAGCATTACTAATATAAAATAGTACACTGCACCAAAGGAGGAAAAACTAATTCTCTGTAGTAGAGTCAGGAAAATACTTAGCTCATATATCTGAGTTGGGTATGGAAAGATAAATAGGATTTTTCTACTGAAAAGGACAGGAAAAGCATTCCAGGCAATAGGAACAGAATGAGCAAAGGGAAAGAGTTATAGAAAAGATGTGTTCAAGTAGGGTTGGATGCTCCTGTTTGGGGAGAGTACAGCTTAACATGTTGAGAGTGAGGTGTTAAAGGTTAACCATGAGTAACAGTATTGGCCTTGGTGCCTTGCTAAGAGCAGGTAGACAACAAGGAGTCATTTAAGATTTTTGAGATCGTAGGAGCAACACGATATGATCAACATTTTAAAGAGCGAAAGAAGTAAAATGAAGGCTGGCTCTTAAAGGCAGCATTATTGCAATAATCCAAATGGAAAATAAAAGACCAACTAATGATGGGGTGGTCATGGAGGAAAAAGTAGATTTCAGAGATATTTTGGAATAAAATATACATGAATTCAGTAACATGCCAGATGTAAGGGGATAGGAAGAATGGGGGATGACTTACATTTCTAATTTATCTGACTGAGTGGAAACAGTGGCCATTTTGCAGAAAGAAAACTATATACAGGAGGAAAAAAAATCATGAGTTCAATTTCAGACATGCTGGAATTTAGGTGCCAGAAGAACATCTAGGTAAAAATATTTAGTAGACAGTTGAGAATAAAGAACAGAAGCTCAGACTGGGCACGGTGGCTCATGCCTGCAATCCCAGCACTTTGGGAGGCTAAGGTGGGTAGATCACTTGAGGCCAGGAGTTCAAGACCAGCCTGGCTAACATGGTGAAACCCTGTCTCTACTAAAAATGCAAAAATCAGCCAGGTGTGGTAGTGCATACTTGTAGTCCCAGCTACTTGGGAGGCTGAGGCAGGAGAATTGCTTGAATCTGGGAAGTGGAGGTTGCAGTGAGCACTACAGCCTGGGTGACAGGGTGAGACACCGTCACAAAAAAACAAAACAAAACAAAAACCAGAAGCTCAGGAAAAATATCAGCGATGGAGTTAATTCTATAGGGAACACCAAGATAGTGGTAATAGCAAAAACCACATGTGAAAAGAGAACCCAGGACAGACAACACTATGGGGAACACAAGCAGGTAAGGAATGGTTAGAGAGAGATTGAGAGACAAAACAGGACAAATGCAGGCCAAAAAGGTAGAAAGAATACCAGGAGAGAATAGTGCCACTGAAATAAAATGAGGAACTCAGAATATAAGGGGTTGTCAACACCATTTAGTGCAGTCAAGTAACCAACCAGAAGAGGTCTGAGGAGAGGTTGTAAATGTAAGCAAATTTGTAAATTACTATATTTAGAAGTTGTAAATGTTATACTAATATCATTAGCATAAATGGCACACACAGTTTCAGACAACTTGTAGATGCTTTAACCCTAAAGTTCTGGTTTTCTTCAATCTCACTCTGTAACTCCCAGTAAAAAGATATGAACTTAAATGAGTAAGGGTTGGCAAACTTGTTTGCCCATTTGTAGCTTAGCTTATCATAAGAGCCATACAAGAAAGCGTGGAGAACACTTAGTCCCAGATCAGTTCCCAGTCCTAAAGGAAACTGAAGAACTTCAGGTGCCTCAAGACAAAAGCTACAACATTTACCTGAAACAACTATGATGATAAACCTTGAGTTGACTTTTAGATTTGGTTAATCTCTGTTAATATGTTTGGAGGAGTGAAGATGAGGGGATTTCCATGGTTCTTGATGTTTTCTGCTCACACTCTTAATGCCTGTCTTTTAAGAAGTGGATGGAACTACGTTAATGACTTAAGGTATCCAATGAAGTTCTACTTCTTTTAATCTACCCTAGATTTGGGCTTGTGATCTGTCTCCTCACCACAAAATATTGACAAAATACAGTGTATACATAACTAGAATTTAATCTTCCCCTTTGGATATTGGTGGTCTTAATATTGGTCCCCAGTGTCTTACAATCAATAGATGTTTAGTTAAGCAGTTCACTTGTTTTGGAGTAACAGTTATTGTGTGGGCAATGGGTATGTGGCCACTTCCGCAATAACCCCAGGTCTCCTGACGGAGTGAACATTACAATCACATATTTGTTGCTATTAGCTCATGAGATGGTGGAAACCAATTTTGAAAAGCAGGTAATAAAGCACTACATAAAAAATAATGGTGTAATTACTTCTTGGTCAGGTAATACCTACTGTGATGATAAAAACCAAAGGGAACACCAAGCATCATAAGTGGGTTTGCTGTAAATTTAACACTGGTTCTGACCTTCGGCAAGGAAAAGGTTTGAACCCACCCACCTCGACCAGGTACACAGAAGACTCTTTGTGTTGTGTATCTTTACCAAGTCTCCATGTAAAAGCATTTTAATGAATTTATCTCATTAGTGCCTACGTCAATTCTCAAGAGCTGAAGAGATTGGACCAGTTACTACATACTGACCCAAAGGCTTTCATAATCTCATTTGAATTTAGGCCCCAAAGAAGGAGGTCTAGTAACTGCATTAGAAAGAAATTGCCATGTGGATATAATTTGTTGTCTAAATGAAGAGGATAAAGAGGGAGGGTGGGGGTTCTAATTGGAATGTGGACTACACTGTCCAGGAGGAAGTGAAAATAATGTTGGCTGTTGCTGTTGATCTATAAGCAAACACCCCGGTAATCCACTAACCTAAGCAGAAGAAACCAATCAGCCTCCCTCTTCAGGCTCTGATTCTTTCTTTCGTGTGCCATCCCAAGTGCTAGAGAGGCTTTCCTAATTCCCATGGAATAATGTGGGTGGGTGTAGGGAGTGAAAGAGAGGCTTAGCCAAAGTTATGCGCTGAACTTTTAAGGATAGGATAGCACAGTCCATGTTTCAGGACATCATGATTCAGTTTTTATTACTACTGCTTTGGGTTATTTCCAGCTTGGGGGAAGACTCAGAGTTAATATTTCTCTTTAGCTTGTCTAAGAGCTGCAAATGGTTCTCCAAAGGTACACGCATCATTAGAAGACTTTATGACAGGATGCTGTTAGAGTATAGCATTTGTCACAGCACAGGATGAAACAAAAGTAGGTTAGCTTTTACTAATAAAAGTGACAATAGGTTAAATTCTCAATGACAGCAACTTGAATGGCGATAATGAGAACTCTTAGACCCAGATGGTTGGTTAGAAATAGGTACAAGCTTTCTGGAGGGCAAATTGACTATTTTGGGTGGGGAGGATGAAATAATTTTAAGCTTAGAGACTGAATCTTTATTAAGTTCAGAGGCATCCCCAAAAGTAGGCCCCATGGCCACACAAATGATTTTTCCAAGTGGACAAAGGCCTTTAGAAATGCCATCTAGTGTTACCAAAAGTTCTTGTTCTTGCTAAGATTCCTCTGGACCTCTTTTTCCTTCTAACTGGAATTAAGAGACTAAAGTTCCCCAAACTGAATCTTGCATTTCTCTCTATATTGATGGGTGAAATGGACCTGCTTAAAACCAACAAGGAAAAACAAAGTGACCTTCCTTCTATACTGTCTCTATAATCTCCCTGCTCCTATTGAAGCCTGGTGAATTTAGAGGAAACAAAAATACATATTTAGCTCCATCTGTGGAATTCACTTTGCCTGAGACCAACATGTCAGATATTGTTGCTGGCTTTTTCAGAGGGCTGGGACATATCTACAGGAGCAGAGATCAGCTTGATAAACTGCTGACCTGTTCTCAAATGGAAAATTTTTGTGATTATATTGGGGCAATAGGTATTGTGACCCTTTAAGGACATAAATCAAACATACTGGACTGCATTTTTCAAAAGCTACCAAAACAACTTTTAGATACAAATACATTCTTCTAAGTCTCCTTTCTAACTCTAGATTTAACAGTGTGATCTTGATGTGGTCAGGTAGAGAGGGGCAAAGGCGCATCTACTCAATCAACTTCAGAACTTTATTACTGCAAAAATCTTCCTTCAGCAAACACAACCAGGCTTGGAGAGTCTAAGTGACTAGTGCAAAATCAACAGCTAGTCAACAGCTGAATCACAACTAAAACTCAAATGTTGGAACCGAACCCACCCCAGTTCCTCTGCATCATTCCTCCATGTAAGCCTGACTTAAACAAGATCATTTGTTGAGAAGTGGTTCTGAGCACTTCACTTTTGCAAACTTGTTTTCCTTTGGACACCCCAAAACGTAGGTAATTCCTATTTCACAGATGAGAAAGTGTGACTGCTAGTCTTGGGTGAAGGATTGGTAGGTAAAGAAATGAAATGTGATTGAACTGCACCTATGGAAAAAGACAACATCAAATCTGTCATTCAGATGACATCTTCATATAGATGATCTATCTCCTACTACTGCTGGCCATTTCAAAGCCAAATAGACCTGCCATTTTGTAAAACAAACACCAACTAAAAGGAAGACAACATATGTTCCCAGGACCCTGAAAGTATCATGGACCATGTCTACAAAGCATCCACATGTTTTAAAGCCATTGCCAAGTTGTCCTTTAAAGGCTGTTTTGCAAAAACCTCCAAGACTAAAAACAACATGCTGTGACTTTACCTACATTCTTGTAATGGAAATGAGATAAGAATAGTGGTTCATAGTAACTGATGCACAATGACCATGTGCCAGCGACCGTGCTAAGCACTATCTTACAAATCGCCAACTCTTAGCTGTCTCTGTGAAGTCTGTACTGTTATCATCACCATTTTACAGGACAAAGACCCTTAGGACAACAGAGAGATGACGGATCTTGTCCAAGTTGCACAGCAGTAAGAGCTGAACCAGGGCAGGCTGTCACTGTTGTTCACTGGCTCCTCTATGATGGACTGCCCCTGTGGAAGCATTTAGCTAATACATTGGAAGCAATGGTGTTATCTTTCCCTTCGGGGCAACACAGGAGAAAAGAAATAGTAAAAGATGCCTACAGCAAAAATATCTGTCTTCGACTTGAAAGATATAACTGTATATCCACATATGCTATATAAAGACTTGACTCGGTTAAGACACATGTTTTAAAAGGGAAAGTTGCCAGAATGGATCACACTTAAATGCAAAACCAGTTTCTGTGAGGTGCGTGGTGGTGATGTCACCCACAAGAAGATGGGAAATGACACGTGCTTCTCCATGACCATCTTCCAGCTTGTTTAATCTCACCTGGCAAGTTTCCCTTCATCAAGTAAGTTGAAAACGGTTATGGAATCCAGAGGCAATTCCGGATAACGTGGGTGGAATTCTGGTATGCCTTCTTCATTAACTGCTCATACCCCAGAAATGAGAATAAAGCTGCTCTTCCTGGGGAGTCTTTTAACTGAAAAACTAATCTTAATTGAATGCACATATCAGTTAACTATCTTTGGATTCACAAACCATTAATGCCCCATTTTCACAGAGTGTCTTCTTTCTGGCTTGTCTGAAGGCTGGCATTCTCAGGGCTGTGCTTAGAGGAATGTGAGATTCAGCAGGAATATGGAAGGGACAGGAGAGAAAAGAAGAGAGCATATTAAGTGCTCATCTTCACAACCAAATGAGTGTTCTGGGGCTGAGCAGCAAGAGCATCAAATAATGCTGCCCTTGCAGAACTGACATCCTCCCATCACCGCTCCAAGTCAGTGGCAAAGGAATCACAAATAAGGCCATTCTGCCCTCTGCATACCAGTTAAGCAGGCTTCAAATGTGCCTACTGAGGGAAGATGAAGCTTGCAAATAGAGCCTGGCAGATGTAAAAGGATGGTATAATGATCAAAGGAGGGGGGAAGAAAACTAACTGCAGATTTCTCTCTTGAAATATTTGGGCTGTTTGAAAGTTCCACTTTGTCTCTCCAGAGCAGAAAAACCTAAGCAAGAGTTTGAGGTGTGTCCCCAAAGCAATCTTGGCAAGTCATGACCCATAGCATGGCAATTCCCTGTGGAAAAGGGCCTAGATTGACTGCCCTTCTATGCCAGGAGAAGCAAGCTTCTTGAGGAAACACATACCTCTTCCTGAGTACGTGGCCTCTTAAAGTCACAAGGGTGTGGGAGTATGTATCTCTGCTAATAAAGACATCATTTACAATCGGACTTTGTGAAAGATAGAAGCATATTTAAGTTCTTTTGGAATTTGAAACTACTTGGGTCCTATCAAAAACGATTTTCTAATCGTCATTAAAATATTGGAAATCATGAAGAAGATCCACCTCCCAAAATATGCAATGCCATCTCTTTAGATTTCCTGCTTTTGCTTTGGAAATAAACTCAGGATCTAATAGTCTGCCCCTTGGCCAAGATTCTAAAACCAACAGTGACTATAATCCTCTAAACACAGAAGGAGATTCCTAACTCACTATATTCCTGGCCTTGAAACTTTGTTGTGGAAGGCACCGCCAAATCAGGTCACGAGTCTAGGATCAACCATGCTACAGTGAAGTCAACACTTGGTAGAAAACTGTGAAAGTGGGCTCTAGTATACCTCCTAAGAATGCCATTAGTTGTGACATAAGTCAATAAGCTCCTATAGAGTTTAGAACTGGGGGAAAACAGGTAATACTTTTATATTACATGAGGGAGGTGAATATACACTGACTAATAGCAGTGATGAGTTTCTTTTACATAGCAGGAATATTTTCTTGGCTGTGGGATTTAGCATATCAACAAGGGAAGCCGGGCATGCCTTTTCTCAGAGTTTCATTAGCCTGCTAGAATATTTAGAGGTCTGGGCAAGGTAAACTAATTCCCATGTTTGTGCTAAAGTACAGGTACAGGTCCCATTCTGAGTATTGAAGTATTTTTTCTCATGATGACATCAACATTGAAACTACAGAGAGCCTCTTTTGTAGTCAACAATACGGGACACTGGATTTTTATCTCCCTTTGGACAATGAGATTGTGGTTAGCATAACACTGGTAAACCTAACATTAATGCTCTGTCAAAATTGTTTTATGAAGGCTAAAGAGAGGTTGAGAGAGAAAGGAGGTGCACCCAGTAATAGATACAAAAACATTGAAAGAGAAACTGAAATCGATTCTGTAAACAGCAGAAGTCAAAGCATTGTAGTTGTCATCCAGTACCTACCATTTTAATATTCAAACAATAAGATACTTCCTGAAATATCAGATCAATTCTTAAAGGAGAGCCATTCCCAATGGGGTTTACATGTTGTCCTCTGACATCCATTAGACAGGGTCCCTGTCTTTCGTAGTGTGGGTTCAAACAAATGGTAAGAGAGGAAATACATTCCATTTTCTCTGTTTACTTTATTACTATTGATTTCTGAATTCCCTACAATCTATTTCCTAACTGGGCAGATAATATACATTTAGTACCAAAGGTAATTATCCAAAATGAATCTAGTTTGCAACTGGGTGATAAAAAAAGAGGACACTGATAGATTAAATACTTATCATTAAAAAGTATGGCTGATTGTACTAATATATATACAAGAGCTTTAATATTCTCACTTTATGGCTAGATATAATTTCCTAGACTAATCGTCAATTCATGTGTACACTTGGGCATATTTTATTTCTACTCTATATTTTATAGCATCATTTTATAGTGCAAATAATAAAAGCACTATATGAAAAAATTATTTCAAAAGTTTTTTTAAAAACTCTACCACTTGCAAAAAAAATAGGGCATTAAAAAAAATCTTCATAAAGGGATAGAACATTTAGTTACCACAAATTACAATGGTTTTTAAAGCATCAAAGTTAGAGAAAACAGCAAAGATTGTATCATTATACAAGTATAAACAAAACAAATTTCTAGCAATAGTGAATGGATAAATATAGTGAATCCACACCGTGGGAGATGATGCAGCCTTTTAACATTATGTTTATGAAGAAATTTTAATGCGTGGGAAAATGCTTATTAGGCTATGTAAAAAAACAGGATATAAAACTATGTGTGTAAACACATATACAGTATAACCACAAATATGAAGAAAATGTTCATATATATTACATATAGAAAAATATGAAAGAAATACACAAAAATGTTTTTAGCGGTTACCTCTGGGTGATGGGTATTGGATGATTTTAACTCTTTAAATTCTATCCTGTTTTTCTCTAAATTTTCTAAATTAGCACATGTTATTTTTATATCTAAGCAAGTATTAGAGAGATGGGTGAATGAACAACTTAGAATGAATGGAAGGTAGGACACATGTTTCGTTTGCCCCTGGCTCATAATGACCTGAGGGCCTTCACATGCCAGGGACTCCTGTACTGATGCCTCTTTGGAACCTGCCCACTTACAGGCAGAGTAAGCTGTCTGCAGAATCCTACCAGATATGTCTAAGCATCATACACTCAGGGATCATCACACTTTTAAAAGACATACGTAGTTATAGAAATATTGAAGTACCTAGGAAAGAGTACAATGGAGCAGTTAAGAGAAAGAATTCTGGAGTCAGACAGTCTGGCTAGGCTCCTCCACTCACTACTTGAGTAACTCTGGCAAATGTCTTAATCTATGTCTCAGTTTCCTTACCTGTTCAATCAGGACAGTCAAGTGCCTTCCTTATAGAAGATGTTTGGGGATTCAATGGGCTAAATATTTGTAAAACACTTAGAAGACTATGTTATACAATAAGTACTTATCCATTAAATGAATACGTTTTTAAAATTGTGATATATTGATCAGAATAAACTTACAAATCAAGAAATGGACATGGCGAAAATATTTATAAAACATTTGAGCATTTGTAAGTTGCTGAGGCAAGGGTACAATTTCAGTTGAGCTTAAGTCGAGACTCAGGATTGTAGTGGTTTTAGACGGTTTTTTTGTACTGCCAAAGATCTGTCCATCGATAAATTTTTATCCAGAATGATGTTGATCATGCTAAGGTTCAAGGGAGTAATTACTATGTGCGGTACTATTTGTAGTGTTTTGTTCCCCACTCTATATTTAGATTCTAACAGAAGACATGAAACTAAATAGATACTCAGTAAACGTTTACTGAATGAAAACACAAATGACTTCACCACAGCTGCATCAAGTTGTCTAAATATGAGCATATTTCCACAAAGGAGTCATTGTTAAATGAACTTTCCCTCTATTAAGAACTAGGATTGAAGTACCAAATTTCTTATAATAGTAAAAAGTTTTAGATTCTAACTTAGAAACAATTAGATGGCAAGATTAAGAGGGGAAAAATTATTTATTCCAAGAGAAAAAAATCACAGCTTAGGACTTGAATGTCTTCAAGGATCCATTTCTCAGGAAATCTATAAGGATGCAGATAGCTTTAGAAGTGGAGATACCAAAACAACAATGGCAGCACCAATAAACAGAAATAGTTCATCTCGCTAATTCTGTGGTTTTTCTCCTACCCGGTAGAGCGTGACAAGAGAATGTTAAAGTAACTGAAATCAAGAACAATACTGGAAATAAGAACAGTACAATGGCAAATTTTTACTGTAATACATTTCATTATTGAGTAAGGGAGGAAAACAACTGTTTTTAGATACTATCCATTGTTTTCTATACATTTCAAAACTCCTCTTCACACATGTATGTAACTTTCAAACGTTTGACAGTGTAACTTTTAGCATTTTGTGGAGATCTTGGCTCCAATGCAGCAAATAAGAAGTAAAATGTCCCATGGTTGTAAAATCTTGATAAGTTATCCGTGTCACTTTTTTCAAATGTGGAACTGCTCACACCACACAGATAATTATAGATGACCAGATTGTAACTGTTTTATTGCTTCTTTTTCCTCATAAATTTTAATTTTGGAAAGTTAAGTGAAAAATGTGGTTTCAATTTCCTACAAATTGCACACAATTTGGTTTTAACAAGAAAATAGAAAGAAAGGGTATGTTCTTTAAAGTGAATTATGAACTAGAGTTTGTTTTCGTTCACTCAACACTACAAAAATAATAAAGCACAAAATTTAGAAAAGATGCCTTACAAAATGGAAATCATGAACTGTAGTAAGAAAGCAGAAAGAAATTTTCTTTTTTTTTTTTGTCTAAACATGATTTAAGCAATCTAACAGGATAATACAATTGAGCTAGTCTTTCTCCCTCTGGTGAAACAAGTGAAAGCTTTAAAAAAAAAAAAAGAGAGAGAGAGAAAGAAGGAAACAGGAGTAGAAGCCGACAATCTTAATACATGTATAACAGGAAATCTGTTAATAAGAAAAGGCTGTGTGTATCTCCATCTTACTCTCTCCACAACTGTCAGCAACAACAAAAGAACTATTAAAAGCAATCAATTTTGAAACCATTTAAACATATACCTAGAAACAGGACAAAACAAGAATTTATAAAGGAACTTTTAGTGGAAAGAAATTCTAGCCTTCTAATGGGTTCTGGCTCTAATCTTAGACCAACATGCTTTCTTGATTCAAGGTAGTGGTCTGCTACAACTAGCATAACTAAAGGCAGGAACCCCATGAAGTGTCTCTACCACACCAAAACCACCAGCTGGAAAGCAAATTAAGGAAATCAATCAACTAGATATTTTTTTCTCCTTTCTGCCAAAAACTTCGAGTGAATGCACTTTTCTTCATTAAATTGACCACTGCTTTCACCTTTTTAGCAATGTAGACTGTTAGGCAAAATACATTATTCATTATTCAGGTAAAAACTATTTCATCAAAGTTGTTGATCTTCATTGATCAAATTCTCCATGGTCTGTGTTACTTAATAGCACCACCATAGCTTTCTCAAATTTCTACTTCCAAAAAATGTTTCCTTTCAGATATATTGTGACAACCACAAAGCTTACCTGCATGAGTATCCTATAAACAAAGTTGTTGTAGAACAAATGTTAACATGAGTCCCTGGTAAAATGTTATAGCCCTGGATTTTCTTTTCTGGCCAAAATATAGTATTTGCTAATTTTTTTTCTAACTAGGGTTTAAAGTTGCTAGTCTAGAGTGCTTCTGACTGTTAGAACATGAGGCTGGCTTATGAAGGTCCAGTTATAAACTGGGACTTGGCAAACTTGAAGTATTACTCATTGACTAATAATTCTATTAGTCAAAACTGTAAACTTCTGGTCAACTACATATTTTACATATTACTGCATGAAGCTCTAGCAGAAGTTCACCATCCTAAATAGCCTTTGAAGGCTTCACGATTAACCAGAGGTGATTTACTCTCTTGAAATATAAAAGCTGACTTTTCCCACCCAAAAGTCAATAAATCTTTGGTGTTGGTGAAAGGCCATTCCCTACCTGTAGCAGTCAAGTTATGTAACCCTCAGGCAATGACTTTTCATTGAGCTCAGACCTGGCTGACCACAGCATTCACACACATCTCAGTCCCCAGTGCTCAAATGACAGTGCAGCCTGATTGCCACAATGTTGCAATAGAAAGAAAGGATTTCCTAGCAAAATGCTCCAAAGCTTCAATAATGTAAGAATCCACACAAGGCCATCTTGAGAGGGAAGCAAGGGATATGGTTTACTCTTAAATCCAGGCTGTAGTATTCTTCATTCATTCATTTATTCTTTCAATATCTTTTCCAAAAGAGCCTCTTCAACCTATGCCACCTACCAGCCTTGATTCCAAATCTATGATATCAGATTTGGATTTTTTCTAGTTAGAAAATGTATTAGCATATACTACATTTTGGCCAGATCAAAAACACCATCCTGACCTGACAAAGACCCCCGAATATTCGACTCATTGTAATAAGCACCTTATTATACTGCTCTAAACAAAAGTGTTTAGGTGACAGTGGATGAATATTGGAAACGCTACTCAATTCAATGCAAACAATTAGAATTGCAAGGAATTTTTCTTACTCAAAATTGAATTCAAGTGAGTGCTCAGGATTTTCCATAGCATGATAAAGAAAATAAAACTATCCTAAGTAACCTCAGATCTCTCATGAGAGGTCAGGGAGATAAGGAATTAAGAGGGCAGAGAGGGACAATGCCAACAATGAGTTTGGGAAATCATTTGTATAAGGTCCTGGACTATTGTAGAACATATTATGGCTGAGAAGTAAAATTAAAAGGCGATAGATGATGATGATTATAATTTCTTATAATACCTTCTTTTCTTATAAACTAATGTTTTATTTATTTTTTTTCACATATAAAGTTTACACATTGCCCTTTTTCAAGAAGATGGAGATCAGTAATTAGGGAAAAAGTAGAAAACACACATTTAAAGTAATCTTTCCTACTCTGAGCCCTCTGGCCATATCCCCTCCCCACTTCTCTAGTTCCTTGGACTCCCAGGTCGGGCTGTCTTCTCCCTAGCCATTTACCCAGATTTCTACCAGAGCATTTTGTCACTTTGATTTGCATCATATGCCAGCACAGCCTGCCTCCTGTTCATCCTTGCTCTGCACCTGTCTCCTATTTTAGCGTTTTGCACCACACTTTGCACATAGTTGACATTCAATAAAAGAGAATGAAATTCAAGAGACCAATAGACTTACTTCTACTTTAGGAAGTTCATTTTATTTTCAAGCTCCTAAATCTTTATTGGGATTAACTAGCTGAAGGCCTAAAAGTGGAAAGAAAGACAGGGATTGTGAAGGCATTTTGAGATATTTGATGGACTTGGAACTCCCACAGAATTTTAAAAAAGAAAACAAAGGCTGAGGCCTGCAAGGGCCTTGGTACAAGGCCCTTGGAGGGAGAGGGGCTTCGTGGAAAATGGTTGCCATGAGAGGATTTTGGGAGAATCTCTATGTTTGAGGGAGTTTGGGACAGGGCCTATCAGTGGAAGTGAACACTAGCGCCCAAATATTCAAAACCTAATTTGGTGAAAGATCACCTATGATTCCGAATGAAATAGGGTAAAGACATCTGGTAGTTTTCCTATTGAAAAAAGCAAAGTGTGAAATCAGATATTTTTGTTTTTAAGGTTCCCTTTCTAAAATTTCCTAACTTGGCCAAAATGTCAGTGGTACTTCAGCAGCTCAAGAGCTCAGCAGCAAACCTTAGTAAGTTCTGTAGTTGGCCCTGAGTGCTAACTTGCTGAATGTGTTGGGCTCTTGAGGTGAGTTCTACTGGCATCTTGGTTGAGCCCCCCCAGATTCCAGGCTCTCATTCTGGCAGGTTTTTTCCCTCTGGCCAAATCTCAACCACAGATCAACTTTCCCAGCCTCTGGAGATGAAGTGTTTGGGCTGCCTTTTGACCAAGTGTGAGATTTTTTTTTTTTTCTGTTTATGAGGTAGTCTATAGTGCCTTTCCCAGGGTAATCAGTCATCTTGACTGGTGATCACAGGAAGAGGTAGACAAAACTAGGAGAGTCTAGATCAATGGATTTGTTTTGTAAAATCACTGAATCCTGTTGGGACAAATATGATTTTTTCTTTTGCCCCCTTTATTTTTTTTAAATTGAGTAACTTACTCATTCTTCAAAAATTACTTAGAATATTTTACTTGAATCCATTCCTGATTAAAAATAACCTCTTGAAGTATAAATGTAATGGTTTTCGAATTCCCCTTTTATTCCTTCATCAATCCGCTTATCTGACAACCATTACAGGACTTTAACTCTCTGCCAGTCATTGTGCTTGTGGTGCTTAACTTGCAAACTCTATCCTTGCAGCTGCCATTATTTTTTTAATTTCCCAGTAAACATTTAATAAAGAAATAGATGAATGAATGAAAAAATGAACAAATGAATTAACTAAATAATGAAGAGGGCAAATTCAAACTGGAGAGACAAGCAGAGCAGTGTGAAATTTATGCATGTGCCATGGTTTGTGTGTGCCTATGGATTTAGGACATTCTGCCACAGATTTAAAATGTGGACACATGGGCACTAATTCCTGTAGCCTTGAAGTTGAGGCACTGAACATAAAGTTAGTGGAGCCTTTCTGTAAAAAAACATGACTTCTGACCCTCATGCTGGAAAAAAAAAAGAAAAAGACAAAGTGGGCTCATTCCAAATACTCCAACACCCTTCACAGGCTGAGCCACGAGCTTGCCTCCTTGTGGCTAAATTGGAGCAATGCTTTGCTCAGACCCAGATGTCCGTGTGGTGGTACAGACGGCAAGACCACACATCTGCTTACAAAATTTGAGAGAGGAAAAGGGCTTCGGTGGCATCCAGGGCTTCAAAAGGCATGTTACATGCATACATCCTATATACTCTAAAGGAAAGGTGGGCTGTATGCTGGGTAACCCGTAATGATGAGTACAATACCACCCTAACTGTCTCCCTTCTAGGCTTACCCCTGCACTCTCCTTCCTGCAAATGTTTATAGCCTCCCTTCTACTGCATCAAGTCAGACTTTAACTGTCTCTCATTACAAGAGTCACTGAGGAAAGTATGGAACAAATTGAAACTTGAGGAAAGCAGACCTGTTAGACTATAATTTCTATGAGGGCAGGGATTATGCACATTTTTGCTCATTATGCACACTATGTACATGGTATCCCCAGTAACTAACATACTGAGGATGATTAATAAATATTTGTTGAATGAATAAATGGGGCAGAGTGCAACATTTCGATTACCTTTGTGCCTAAATACTGAAGATCATGTTATACGCACAAGAGCCTAGACTCTGAAGCCAGTCTGCCTGTGTAAAAGAACTGCCTCTACCACTTTCTTGTTGCATGACCTTGAGCAAATGCTGAACACCTCTTTGACTCAGTTTCTTCATTTGTAATACAGTGATAATAGTACCTGTCTGGTAGTGTTGTTTTTAAGATTAGACGTCTAAAAGTATATTGAGTGCTTAAAACGGTGTGTGGTAGAGTAAGTGCTTTGTGAGTGTTAGCAGCAGTAGCTGTTTGTTATTTATTAATAAGAATCAGGGGCTTTGTTCATTCAGCAAGCACTTTTTGAGCATCTTCTAGACCAGGCATAGTACGAGGCACTGGAAATACACTTGCAAACCAAGTGGAAGTAAACTCTGAGATAATCACAGATTGAGAACTACTTGAAGTCTTTAATAATAACTACCATTTTTTGAGTTCTTCATATGTACCATTTATAATGTGCCAAGTACTTTACTTGTATTATTTCAATCATCACAACAAACTAGTGAAGAAGACATGCTTATTTATTTTCTCCATTATTGAGGTAAGAAAATAGAGGTTTACGTGATAATGTAATATGTCTATGGCCAGAGGGCAAGGTCTTGACTCTTGATCCATTCATTGCTCAACATCTACTGGGTACTGCTGAATACAAAGCTCTGGGCTGATGAGAGAGGACTCATACACATAAGAAAATCACAGTGATGGTCACAAGTTTGTATTTCAATAATCAGCCTGTCTCAAATTAAAGGAAGCACACAACAGGGAAGGATTACAATAGATTAGCTAAGATATGACATTTATCTTCATGAATTTGAGACTACACTATGAAACAACCAGCAGAATGGCCAACAGTTAATTTTTGACAATCTGCCCACAAGGGAAAAACTAGTATTTTAGAACAATTCAAATGCACCTGCCCTTTATAAAACATCAATGATTTTTTAAAAAGAAAAAAACATATGAACTATTAGAAAAGTAATCTTAATGTTCTTTTTAATTCAGGCACTACAGAAGCTAAGTAATCATTGTTGCGATTAATTGCTTTCTTGTTGCTTGCCACTTTCTTTTCATTATGAGAAATTAAAAGACAGAAGCAAATTATAAAATATATATTTATTCAAACTGAGATGACTTGACATCATTTATTGTATTTGTACTTCCCAAACATTGCATGGTTGTTCTTTTAAAACTAAAATTCCTCTAGCTCCAAACTGACTTAGCATACTCCCTGCAGTGATACACTTGATAATCATGACTCAAAAATGTGGAGCTAGAGAAGGCTGAGATAATATGTTGTCACTCCCATATTTATCACCACATTTCCTGAATCATCCAGCTTCATAATGATGATTTCTTTTCATTCTTTGCACTGTTTGGCAACTACATGTTTTGTGAATACCTAAAACGTTTATAAATATTCTCTTCCCTTGGAACCAATAAATCTTGAAAATTAAAAGACAAAGTTAAAATGACTTGTGCACTTCACCAACGTCTCCACTAAATGTACCATACATCTCACAATTTCAATATTCACAGTTTAAGACTCAGTGATGACTTTCAATCTTACTATGTGGATAAAGAAGGAGGGGTGTGCTTTGCAGTTTATTGAAAGCTGCTTTGGGAGTTAGTCTTGATAGTTAGATGTCTTATTCTTTCTGCTTCTCCATCCTTCCCCCTCTATTCACCTTTATTGACACCAGGCATAAGCCTCTTGTTCCATGGAACTATTTTTTTTTCTTTTAGAGTCAGAAATGGAGAGACAGATATTACAGAAACAACAATTTCAAGGATCTGCTACAATGACATGAATCAATGCTTATTGAAATTTCAGGAAGCTTGATCTGCTGAGAACATAGTCAGCTGGTACAGCTCATATTTCTAGATAATGATTGCAGAGTGGCTGGGGGATGGGATAGGGAGAGTGAATCTTGTGGGCAAATGATAGCATAGCATGAGCACTGGGGAAAGTCCACAGATGCTTGGAAATAAAAACAAGTGTACCCGGGTGATGCTGTGAGGGCTTACAGTGCTATCCATTTGTATACTGTACAAATTCTAAGGTACACATGGCTGTCTAAAGAAGTCCTCTAGCTCCTTTCATTGCACTGTACCAGATCATCCTCCCTATTTCTTTCTTAACACTTTTGCCAATCTGATTATTATCTTCTCTGCCTCTTGTGTATTGCCTTCCTTCTCTCACTGGAATATAGGTGTTTTGGGTACAAGAACCTCACCTTTCTGGGTCACAGAACATAGAAAATGCCTGGAACATAATAGCTATGCAAAATGTTTTAAATTGGAATTTGAATATTATTGCACCCTCCCATCAAAAAAAAAAAAAAGTGAGAGCAAAATATTCGTGTTTCTTCAATACTACTTGCAAGATCATCTTAAAGTCTGAAAAGAACCTAGAATTCTTCGGGAATGAAATAGTCTGCCGTTTTAAGGCCTCACTGTGCTGACGGTACATTGCCAAGTAGATTTGTTCTTTAAGACTTTAGAAATTATGGGTGAATTAATAAATTCACAGATATCACAAATCAGAAATTCATTACTTATGAACTTGAATTTCAAAGTTTGAGGCCAAATTTATTTAAATATTTCTCTCAGGAACCATAATAGTCCTGCTGAGTCCAAAAATTGTCTTAAAATGTAAAACAATGCCGCATTAAAGCAAACGCCAACATTTTCCATGGCCCAACGTGGCATAAATGTATAGTTTTCAATTTAGTGACTTAACAAGAAATACAACAGCCAAGACAGGAATTCCTTCCAAACACGAGAACCCATTATATAAGATGAAGATCCGTTCGGCCCCTAAATGAACCACACAACATAGGAATTGTCATTAGCTACTGTAAGGCAATGAAGAACTTATAAAACCAGAGCCAATGTGTTATTAAGACGAGGCACGGTGGCTTTAAGGCAATATAGATTTCTGAGCTATTTATTTATTTATTATTATTATTGCAGGTCCCACTCTCCCAGCCGCAACTGTTCCAACTCTGCAGGACCCATGTAACAAGGCGATAGTATCTAAGAAATAATGAGCGAAGGAATGCTGTTCTTTCTTTCAGAGCAATCTCAGGTGCGATCTTATACCGTAAAGGACTGGATCAATACTCCCAGCAGCAAGCCGCTCGATACCCCCTGAATTATTGCTTCATTTTTCTTCTTATTATAGATGAGTTGTGTTATTATTTTCCTCAAATCGATATTTTACAACCTTTTTTATCCGTTTCTCCATAAATTTTGTGATTACTTTAAACTGGGAATTCCGGTACACTAAATAAGATGCAGTATCTGAAAGGGACAGAATGTACTGACATGTTTTTGGTTTTTGCTTTTGTTTTACTCTTTTAGACACAATGCCTTGTTTACAGCACGTCATAATCAATAGCCAAAGAAAAGTTTAACATAACCCTGTGCTTGCAAAATAAAAGTGCAAATCCTTTAAAATAGCAACAGCCCAAACAGCACAAAGCTGAAAAACACAAACGGAGGCAGGATTGATCAGCACTTTGCATCTGAAATTTCATTCCTAATGCTTTTTCTCCCCTCAGTTAAAGGGCCAATGCAATTCCCTTAAATTGTTTCTCACAAAGGAGATAACTCTATGCACCTTGGAGAGATTTAATTGGCTTCTATAGCTGTCTCCTGCTAAGTGTTTAAAACATCAGCAAATCAAATCATGTAAACTCATATCCTGTTCTGCTGTCGGTTTGCTCCAAGCTTGATTATTTAGATGTTAACATTAGCAGCGCCCACACTCAATGAAAGAGATCAGGAATATACTCTCTCCCTGAGTTCCGGGATGACTTGAGTTAATTCTACGCTTCCTATGAAATAATGTGTGTTATTTGGCAGAGAATGCTCAGTGGTAACTAAATAATCATTACAGTGCAGCCAGTGGTAATTACATGGTAATTCACATTAACTTCATAATAAGCACTGTATTTTTCACTATATCCATCTGAGAATGAGGCAGAATCATAATCTTTCATTTCTTTTTAATGCCACCCAAAATAAAAATAAAGTAAAATCATTTTAAGGGCAGGAGGACAAGGAATATAATCCTGGTGAGTTAAGCTAGAGATTTCATTAAAGAAATTCTTAAATCCATTAAGTCTAATTAGACATGACATCCCAGGATTCACAAACAGTAGTTCTAATAAACTCATTAAAATTTTTTGGTGATTTCTTCAGAAAATGGGAGAATATTATATTATAGGCTGTTTTATTACATTAAGGTTTTATAACTTTATATGGGCTCTTCTATTTTTATGTAAAAGCCTATGGAACTTTATAAGAATAGTTCTACTTAAATCAATGAGTCTTAAACAACAATGTGCTTCTTGTAACATGTATTTAATAATGCAATAAACTATTCTAAGTAGTACAGAATAAAATGGGGAGCACTTGATTCTGATTGGCTGAAAGATAGCAGGATATAGGGGCTCAATTCCTTGTAGCACTGCAGTGCACAATTTACACCCCAATCTCCATTTACATACATATTATTTAATTTAGGCAATTAGGAAGTCCTGAAAGCACTTTCCTATTACCACCTGGATCCTTAGAAGGATTCACACCATAAATGTATCATATAGAAATGTATAAAGCAGCCTTCTGAGAAGAAAGCAGTGGGAACAACTTTAATTGAATACTTATATTAGAGATTAAATTAGGTCTGTTTATAAATGAGCTACCCTTAATTAGCTGCAGTTGGAAAATGGGAATAGATATAATTTAGTTTTTACTCTACTCATTACCTGTAGCATCAATGGACAACTGTTCCTTTTTGGCTTTTCACCAATAATTGAGTGCCTTTTTAGGAAGGCCTGAAAACAAAATCTTTTATTTGAATCCCAACACAAGCCCCAAATAAGGTTTAGAGCAGAAATCCCTTATGTAATACAATCTTGATTTTTTTTTATGAATTGGGATATGCCATGGATACATTGAATGATACCCTCCTCACCTCTAACTGCAGTACAAGCCTAACAACACTTTCTGGATTCATTCATCGTCAGCCAGTCAACCTGCCTGTCGGGCATCAAACAGTAACCAACACACTTCACTGAGCCAGGCACACAGCACAGATCTCTTCTCAGGCAGGTTTTAATCTTATCCCTGATGACCATCATCTTCCAAGTATTTCTCTCTCATTGGCCCTTGATGGTTTGCTTCTAAACCCACTAAGCAGAAGATCACCAAATAAAGGCTTTTACATCTTATCTCCTCAAGGACCACCAAGGGACTGAGGCACAAAGGAGGGTCCACAGACATTTTGTGGCCAAGAGGGACTTTCACCAAAAGTCTCCACTGGGCATTAGATTACAAAAGTGCAGCAGGGACAGTATATTTGGGTGGACCCCACTAAGTCCTTCCCCAAATGGACCCAGGGAATGTGATCTGCCAGTTCCAATGAGGTCTTCCAACAATGTGCTGGTGTCCAACATGCCCTGCTCTTACGCTGGGCTCCCACAAAAAGATGAGATAAAGGACATGCCCTTAAATTGCATAACTCCACTTTACCCACGGTGAAAATGGCACTTGGCTTTTCTGTGGGGCTTTGATTTACTCAGAGATCAAGAAAAGCCCCTTCCTTTTTGTCAACAGACAGAAAGGCATGAAAACAGATCACAATAATGATGTCCATGACACCCTTTATGTAAACATATCACATATTGGAAGGCCCAAGGAATTAAGTATCTATACTACCTCACCCTTTCCTTGAGAGTTTACTCAAAGATTCATGAACTTAGAGAATTTAAGAGAGTTTATCAAATGACCATGGCGATGTTTGCTGATTGATTTTCATATACATTCAAACATTTTATGTCTTTATATATTTGCATACTTGGGAATTATTCACAAAATAATTAGTAAATCTATTTATATGTGATCTGCTCTGGTTTTGTAAGCAAATTCATCCCGTGTTGGTTTGGGAAAGACACTTCCCTTATCTAGGCCTCAGTTACCTCCTCTACAAAACGTTAGGATTGGTCCAGGCTATCTCTGAGGACCTTTCCATTTCTAAAACTCAGAATTACAGGACAATGTTCTCTTGGATACTATTTTGATAAGATCCACCATTAATCAGGCACTTACTATATGCCATACACTGTACTAAGCTTTTTATATGCATGACCTTATCAAATCCTCACAGCAGTCCTGTGATATATTCTCATTCTCATTTTGCAGATGAGAAAACAGAGTCTCAGAATGGTTAAGAAACTAGCAAGAATTTGGGCCAGGATTCAAATTGGGATCTGTCATGATTCTAGAGATCTATAGTCATACAGTTTCTTTAGAACTAGTTGAGTCTAAGGAAAATATACGTAGTGTGGACACAAGCTCTTGGCTGATAGGTGGAAGAAAAGGAATCTGGTGTAAATATCTACCACTAACTGAGGGACTTTAGCCAAGTCTCTAAAACTCTTTAAGCCTTGTTTTCACCATCTATAAAGACATCAACAACTTGGACAACTAGATTATCTTGAAGGCTCACATCCATATATATCCATATATTTATGGTCACATTTGTCAGTCATTCCTTCACACATTTTTTATGCATTGATTTGACTAATATTTATTGTGTCTCACTCTGTGCTGGGCATTGTGAATACATTGGTTGAGAGAGACAAGGAACTGCCTTCTGGAAGCGTATATTCTAGTGAGAGACACAGGCTACACACAATGAAGGAAAGAAATAATTCAGATTGTATCAGCTGGCAATAGTGCTGTCAATAAAATAAAAGAACTACATGTACTCAAAATGTCAATGCTGGGGAGGTAGCTTGGGGTTCTAGAAGCCCCCAGTCTAATTAGTGAATTATGTTCATAGAAAACTAAAAAGTGGAGTAAAACTGGGGTAAGTCCATTTAGTAGGGATAAAAATCTAAGATATTGAAAGGTATAATCAACTACCTGGAGGAATACAGATCTGATATCAGACCCATCACTAGATGGCTTAAATGACCATAAATGAACCACTTCACTTCTTTCTACTCCTCATTTTTACACCTGAAAATGGGGCTAAAAATACCTGTCTTTCCTCATAAAGAATAAAAAATAACTGATGAATGAGAAAGGCTTAGTCAACTATAAAAATGCATTTAAGTAAATTTACTTGTTTCTACAAACATTAAGATGAAGAAGAGACACATAGTATCAGTAGTCAGGCCTGTACTTTGACCCCCCAATATAGAACATTCCAGTAAGTCACAATTTTTTTTGCTTTGATGCTAGTAATTTTATTAAGAAAAATTTCTAAACCTTTAGATAACCCTCCTATGTCTTCTGAACTAACGAGTGCAAATGTTTCATTTTTCTAGTCTTGAAAAAGCAGAGAATTATAAGCTTGCTGAAAACAGATTATTCAGAGACACTCCTTCATCTAAACCTCCCTACGAGCTCAAAGAGTCATCCTGGCCTCATTGACTACTTTAAAAATCAATTAAAACTAAAAGGAAATGATGAACGTGTGTAGAATGGGAAGGCCATATTCTGTGCAGATACTTAAATGTGAATATATTTTTGGCATTAAACAAAGATCTAAATTAACTCCATATTGACTGGGAGTTGGTGCTTCCTGCAGCTAACCACCGAGGTTGATCCCAGGTGGCTCTGCCTAGCAAGTGAGACCTTCCACCCGTGATGTAAAGAAGTTAACCACAGTTGATGTTAACAGGAAAAAGATGAACAATTACATGTGCCAGGTCAAACAGCAGTGGGTATGAGGGGAAGTCTGCTCTTCTGTTGTTGTTTCTGCTCATGATTTAGGGAGTGCCAGTTTCTGTCTACCTCTCACCATTGAGAGATACTGCAGGAAACCTCAGGTCTGATATTAATGGGATGGTTTCCATCTGCACTTTCAGTACCTTGAATAATATGAGGTCCACGTAAAAGGGTGAGCATACTTTACTCAAGTCAAAAATACTATGTGGTCCAGATAGTTCAACTCACACCAAGGATTGCACAGAACTGAGGACCCAGCAACAGGAAAGAAATATCAACATGCTGAACTACATATGGGCAGATCCCCTGCCCTCCAAACAAGTTATCTCATTAAATATTTGAGTATTTTAAAATCTCTCCTTTGGCAAGATGCTTTCTCAATTATGTTACTTTAAATTGGTGGGGGCATGAAATAATCATCATCAATGGCAGTTTAGTAATGCTTACAGAGGTGCAGGAGTCAGTCAAGACAAAAAGGAGTAGAAAGTTAATATAAATTTAGTAGCTTTTTAAGGAGACTGACCTCTCATCATTATAAATATTCCTCAGAACAAGCCTTTTAAATATTGGTTTTTAAAATATTGCTAATGGTTACGGCTTAGAAAAAAATTTCCAGTGAGAGCACCATGCATAGATTTAAAAAGAGGTGTATCACAAACAGAAGAGACTATAATGGGAGAAAAATGGCTCTGACTTTGATTTAAAAAAAAAAAGATAAAAAAAGATTAGAAAAAGTTTAATTAACGGTGGAAACCCAAAATGCAGAAGTTATATTTGTAAATATTATAAATTATGTGATAGTAGATATGTACAAGTAACAAAACTTATATGTGAAATACTGTAAGTAGACATTTGATAATGTATTGTTATCTATAAATATGTATATGGTTAACTTGCCCTGGAAGCTCAAAACTTCACTAGAAAAAAGGGAGAACACCTTATATTTAGAATCACATTATATTCTGGCATAAATGATGTTAAAAATTCTTAAAAAAGATATGGCTGTCCAATGATAGATGAATGAGGAAGAAAATTATGGTGCAGCCATCAGATGGACTATTATACACCCACTAAAATGCATTCAGGGAGAATTTGAACTAACAGAGGAAATGTTTAGTGTATAATATAAACAACAAAGCAGGATGCAAAACTATATAAACCTATTTTGACTCACTGATAAAAATGTAGCAGTATTATTTAGTACCTTCTTTGAATACCCTTGAATACTTCCAAATAGTTTATTGGCTTTGAAAACCAAATCATGTTATATCATACCAAAAAGATTAGAGGTTCAAAACTTTACAGTGTTGCATTACATTGGCAAGAATACATATACAGCTCAGTTCCTACCTTTATTGTTAATAGTTTTCCAATCCCTACCAGAAATTTATAGTTGAGAAATGGCAACACATCTTAAAGATTAAAGCCACGTGACAAATAGTTCATGTCCTTTAATAACCAAATCTCATGCCTTAGATTGTGAGAGCTTATCTGCCTCTTCCTTCTATATGGTTTCTATATTAGAAGTAAGTACTCAAAACCATTAACAGTGATTATCCCTGAGGGATAGAATAATGGATAATCATTATTTCATACCTTTTTGTATTTTAAAAATCTTCCATATAAGTATGCATTATGTTCACAATTATATAATTTGGTTAAAATATTTAAGGCTCCAGTTCCTGTTAGAACTCAATGTGTCCTAGAAATAACCCCCCCTCTCCCATCACCAGCAACCTAATTTCAGGGAATCAGGTAATTCCATACATTAACAAGGTAAAGTAGCATGCCAGGAGGCTTACTCAGGACAGGCTCTGGTACCCTTCACCAGGGTCCAAGTCCTGGCTCCTCCACTTACTAAATAACCCAGGAAGTCACTTCACCTGAGATTTTTGGTCTTAAAAATAGGCTAATAATAGAGCTTGTCTTAACAGATTCTCAGTGGTGGTGCAGGGGGTGGGGGTGGGGGATTCCTTTACATTTAGCAATTGTAGAGAACAAGAAGACTGAGAGAAAAGATAGAGTTCATGTGAAAAAAAAGGTGTGGAATAGGAGAGAACAACAGGAGAAAAGTTAACAAATGTCAAAAGCCCACTGAAGTGGAAAACCAGAAGAGCGGGGAGAGAAAGGAGGAACTCAAAGCTCTAGCAGGAAATGCTGCTAGCCTACAGAGGATCAGAGAGGGACTTACATTTACCTACTTTTTGTTACAATTTTGGATTTGATTACGTTTCAGATATCATTAGGGTTTTAGATGAGTTCCATTCTAACTTATAAAAAGCACAGCACGTGGTGGGTCCCGGGAAGCGGGACAGTGTGATTATGGAATCCACTTACCTTGGAGGTTGTTCAGCTTGAAAACAGAAGCAGTGCCACCCTATATAGCCAAATGCTTTTGGGAGTTGGTCCCAAGCTCTCAGGACATCGGGTCCTTGGAGCAACACACACCCACTCAGTTGGGGATGGCTGATAAATTTCAGATCCTGACCCCAGATAATCCATGTGTAGGACTTATTGACCCTGTGCTGTGAGATTTTCAGAAAGAAAAAGAGAGGAGAACCCAAATTCCAGGTGGCTATGCTTTAATATGAAGATAATGATATATCTCATTACAAGGTTCTGCTGGGGCATAAGAGGATTAACAGTGACTAAAAGTTGTTTTAAATTCATAACTCCCTGATATTTATGTATTTTCAAATGAAAAAGATATGATGTAAGATGTAACTCTATTATGGTAATAAGTCACATATATGCATAGGAGAAATACCGCAAAATATATATCATTAAACAATATTAATAGCTCATGTTTATTGAGTGTTTATGTTAGAAGAAACTGATAGGAAGGTAGGCAATTTCAATAATATTTTAATTATGTTTTATTGGTGCTTCCTAAATGATCTGAAATCAATATGTATAACTTTGCAATAAAGACTGAAAAACAAGAGTGAATGCCCTAGTGGGTTCCACGCCTCTCAGTTAACTTTAACAATGAACAGGACTGGCATCCACATCACTGCAAACACAGATAAGAAAAACGAATAATCCTCCATCAAACATTTGGAATACATCTTAGGAAAAGAGGAAAAGAAATTTAGAGTTCTGCTTCCTCCTCCTATTCCACAATATTAGAGAAAGTTTCAAGATAGTTATATAGTGAAAAGCTGAAGGGTTAATTTATCATGATGCTCGGTTTAAAAAAAAAAAAAAAGCTTGAATACTTCCAAGTAGTTTATTGGCTTTGAAAACCAAATCATGTTATATCATACTAAAAAGATTAGAGGTTCAAAACTTTACAATGTTGCATTACATTGGCAAGAATACATATACAGCTCAGTTCCTACCTTTATTGTTAATAGCTTTCTAATCCCTTACCAGAAATTTATAGTTGAGAAATGGCAACACATCTTAAAGATTAAAGCCATGTGACAAATAGTTCATGTTCCTTAATAACCAAATCTCATGCCTTAGATTGGGCGAGCTTATCTGCCTCTTCCTACTATACGGCTTCATTGGTAGGAAATACTTTATATCCCTATTACATGGATGATGAATGGCACCGTTGGTTATGGTCTGTTATTTGCTTGGCTGTAGTCAATATGTTTTCTTTGGACAGGGATTTCTGTGATTTATCTCTCTCCTGGCCGTATCACTTATTAACTCTGGGTAGACAGGAAAAAGCCAAGGTTGTATATAAGGCCTCGTGGCTATTTAGACCTCTAATGTCAGTGAAAATATCCCTTTTAATGATCCTGTTATACTAGCTACTCAAGTCCTGATTACACTCCACTCCAAATAGGAAATAAAGGTCATATTTCTTGGAAAGTATATACGTAAAATATGCAAAATAATATGCTTCCTTCAGACCAGCTTTATTCTTTGCAGAAACGGCTCTCATTTTATAGCTGTCATAGAAGTACAATGGTTACTTTCAGTGACTTTTGTTGTTGTTATTGTTCCCATTATGGCACCAACAGTATTTAACTGTACAAATGCCAGCAGATTCAGAATCACCGATCACATCAGCATACATCTCATCAGGAAAAATCATATTTTGTGGGGGAAAAAAAAAAGAAGCTTGGGACCTACCCTTTGTATCACAAAAGCAAAAAGAATAAACACTCCCTCTGTCTTGAATTCTTTTCTTTGTGTGTAAATGGTTCATTTGGAGTAATATTTAAGACATGTGGACAGGAGCAGCCTGTGAATTTTTCTTTCTTGTTGGGTCTATTCCAATTAGGACACTGCTAAAGCAGAGCTGCTAGTCAAGTATTCATTACCCAGCCGTCTTTCGGCTGAATCCTAAGTGAAAACAATCTGACAAAAAAGAAAACACATTCTTGCCTTCCTTTCTGCAATTCTTCCTGAGTTTGCTGAGGCTTGTCTTTATAGCAATTAACATATGTATAGAATATTACGCTGTGCAAAATATTTTCATGGCCATTTTTTCATTGATACTCACAAGATCCTTGGGACGCACAGAAAATGATGGCCCTACCATTAAGTTGAGGAAGACGAAAATCTAGCAGCTTTAACCCCTCTGTCTCCCTCATCCCTACATCTAACCCATCTCAAAGTCCTTTCCATTTTTCCTCTTAAATTCCTCTTGATTCCTCTCACTCCGTTCCATCTCCACTGATTGCCACCCAAATCAGTCACCAAACCTCCTTCCCAGACTACTGCAACGACCTCCTAAGAGGTCTTCCAAGATACATTCTGGTCTCCTATGCTTCTTGAAGCCAGAGTTAGTTTGTTCCCAAAATGTAAACCTGGTCACATCCACCTGTCGTTTCAGACACTTCAAAACTGTCCATTGTTCTTAAGGTAACAACCAAACTCCTCCCCATGGCTCATAAGGTTTTACATACACATGTCCCGCCTACTTCTCACAGCCTTCTCTCTCACAGTTCTCCTCCTCCCTCTTGATTTGTCAGCCTCATGGCAATTCTTACAGTCTTCCAAGGTACCGTGTTTCCTCCCATCTAGGGCCTTCTCATTTGCTCCCTCTGCTGGAAGGCTCATTCTCCAACCCCATGCTACCCCCACCCTTCACTGATTGTTGGATTAGCTCGTTGTCATCCTTCAAACTTCAGCTCATGCAATTTTTCCTGTAGAGAAATATCTCTAACTGACTGGTCAGGGCTCCTTTATTATGTGCTGATCAAAAGTACTATTTCTGTCTTTCTGGACACGTACCAGGTTTGAAATAGTAAACTTATGAACATCCATTTTCCTCTTAGTCTTTAAAATAAAGAAAACAGGGATTGTGTCTGGTTTTGCTCAACATTGTTTTAGGACTTGGCCTAGAACTGCTTTAGAACATTGCCTAGAATAGGACAGGCAATCCACAAACATTTGTGAGGTGAATGAATGAAGTAACAAAAGGAAGTGGTAAAATCAGAACAGAACACAGGTATTTTTATTCCTATTCTTAATGCCTAGAAAGAAACAATGTATTTAAACATAATCAAAGCTGGCACATACATAACATCAAACTCTAATGACTAGTTTTTTGTATTTTCAAAAAAACATATACCCACTATCTGCTTTTCTCACTTACTTTTGGGGAGCACTCATACTGGACCAGGTACTCTCAGGATTGCATTACATACATTAACCCTTTTACTCCTTAGATGAAGGTACTATTAAAATAGCTCCATTTTACAGATAAGAAAATGAAAAGTATTTACAAGCCAAATCTCATTTTTTCATTTAAACAAACTATCTTCTATGAATGTAAAACTTCAAGTAGAAAGGGACAGATTCTTAATTAACAGCTCTTATTTACATTCCATATTATCCAGAGCACAAAAATCAATGAAGACCCATTGATCCTGGGCAATATGTCAATCAATTATTAGCACCTATTGCAAGTAAAATGCCGAGCCAAATCGTTTCAACATAGTATATAAAATAAGATTGAGGAAGAGTTTCTCTTTCTTCATGAAGCTTATGGACTTTTTATGATTTGTCTACGAACAGAACAAGAGAGCTAAGGACAAAAGGAAGTGAATGATGAATGGGATGGTTTTAGCACATGGGGCAAAAGAGATTCAAGGACAGAGACTCTCCCAGTCAATCAAGATGAGTTACAGGGAGCACCAAAGTCAGTTCCGGAGCGTAAGCAACTTGTCCTAGGTCTCATAGCTAGTGAGTAGCAAAGCTGGGATACAATGCAAGACTCATTGCTGTCAGCCCAGGGCTCAGTACACTATACCAAGGTGGTCTGAGAACACTTTAGAGAGGTAAGAGTTTGAACTGGATCCTTCAGGTGAATCACCATATCCAAAGTAGCTAAAGTGAGCTGGAGGCACAGCAAGGAAACTGGTTTGACTGGAGCATCATAAGCCCTAGCCCCAGAGCACAGTGAGCCAAACATCGGGACTTGGGCTACATCTTACTACATACAGTGAGCAAAGACGGAAGGTTTCTCCGCAGGGTAATGACATGAAAGTGGCTTTTCAGAAGTGTACTGTAACAAAGAATTTATGTAAGAAAAGGCTAAATTGCAGGAGATCCATTAGGTGCAAACTCTCCACTTCTTCCCTAAAACTGATGACTTTGTTCAAGCCCAAAGTGGCAGCCTTCATTTTGTGGAGGAGGTTTCCAAGAATGAGAAACAGCTTTCTGGTGAAAAATCTGGAAGCTGGGGTTGAAGCTGATTATAACCTAAATACTTTTGAAGAGAGTTGGTGATAGGCTGTACTCCTGTTGCTAGGACCTCCAGAGGAGGGGCTGAGATAGAAATAAGAGAACAAGCATGTGTTGTTCTCTAAAAACGTTAACACCAGAGAACTTATTAGCTGTGTGATGCATTCCTGCGAAAATATTTGTTTTAAGCAAATTATTACATTTACACTTATGCATTTCTTTTTCTTGCTACTTTGTTTACACTTTGCTCCTTTTATTTGGGGTTGATGGGTGTTGTTTCTTTAAACTGATGCCTATAGTTGTGTTACTAAAAATCCCAAAAGACATTTCTTAGATTTCTAGGAAGAGGACAAGGATGATAAACAATCCATGGAAAATAGTTATTCCTGGTAGGGGCTCAGAAACAAAGGAATGAATCATAGTGGGCACCATTTATTAATGGAAACTACTAGTATCTAGCCTCATGCTAAATACAGTTCCGTGATCCTAAAACTTTACATGTGTTTCCCTGATCCTAAAAACAAACCCAGTAAGGTAATATTATTATTTCCTTATAAAGATAAGGTGACTGTGGTTTAGAGGCATCATATGATGTCCCAAGGATAACCTCTTTAGTAAATGGTAGATCTGAGAATTCAATCTATATCCATCATCTTGAACCTAAGCACTCAATCAGTACGTGAGGTACTATCCCCTTAGGAGTGAGGGAGGAAAGGATAAGGGGAGTAAAGAAAAGAGAGAGGAAGGAGAAAGGGAGATAGGAGAGATGGGAGAGCAACAAGAAAATAAGAGGGATAGGGAGAAAGAAACAGAAAACATAAAAGTCATAGTAAAAGCAGTCAAGTTCCACAGAGCATATGCAGACAAAATAGCCCCTCCTACGTGCAAAGCAATGTGTTATGCATTGGCAAGGGATGTGGAGTTATTTTGGGCATAAGGTACAAACAGGAAGTATTTCCACAAAGAATTCTCATTTTGAAGTTAGTTCACAGGCTAATACACAGGAATGTGGGTTAGTCCTTCCACAGGAACAGGAAATTGGGTGAAAAATGTTTAGAATTGGAAAAGTTAGTGGTAGAAAAGATCTGATAAGTGACCTAACCAGACATCTGAGTTGTTAGATGATCATTCATCAGGGTTTTCACCAACTTTTGGGGGGTCAGGTGGTGTACAGCTCTCAGGGTACCCCTAGGCTGCTCAAACCTTGCCTTGGTGGCCCATTCTTCCAGTCATATATTCCCTGAGATACAGAGACTTCTTTTACAGAAAAATAACTAGAATGAAAGCAAAACATGCATTTGAAATTGGCCACTTCTCACCAGGAAAACCAAATACAAAACTTTGAGGAAGCAGCTAAAGGTGCCTAAGAGTCTTTTATTAGCTTCCAAGACTACTTAGGGCTTAGCAGGAGAGATCACGATTCTAAAGGATCCAAGTCACTTAAAGACATAACAACTTCAAGAAAACAAGCTGTGAGAATAATAACGGCATTAGGGAGAGCCCTTACATGGCAGTGAGGTTATAGTGGATTTAATTCCCACTGGACTGACTGACCAGAAACGATGATAGTGCTTTGAAATCAATCCTGTGATTAGATAGCATTTGTATTTTCTTCTCTTAGAAGACATTTATTGAAAATTAAAGTCAGCCTTGCCCTACATTTGCATAAGAATAACTGGACACAATAAAGTAAGATCTAGAAAGTGCTAGTGAGCTTTTCTGCTTCTAATCCAGTCAGGATTCACTTTCCAGAGTCTGTGACTCTGATTGGACAAACACAGGGGCATGGCACACTAGCAGCTGTGGATTCCTCGTGCGTCTCTGGTCTGAAGGACCAATGAGGGAGAGATGTATGCTTGCTTACCATCCTTACAAGTGGAGTCAGCTTGCAGGCAATCTGTGCTTCGTCAGATTCTTCCCTCCCCAAAAGGTCTGCCTTTATTAGTATAAATTAGGCCATGCTGTTCCTGCCTTTTTTCTTCTTTTTAATGTTGTCGACTTTTAGAGACATTCACACCTACAAATGCCAACTCTCTCTTGCATACTTTAAAAACAGCAATAAGGCCTTAGTTTGGGGTGTTACTCTTCAGCTCAATAATATTTTTCAAGGGAAAAATTCCAAGTGATATTTCACTAAGAAATAAGAGGGTTAGCTCACCCAATCCAGAAAACCAAGTCTCACATCTTGAAATACTGTGGATGTTAAAGAAAATGAAGTGTGAACTTCTGTGGGTGGACAAAGGAGGGGTGCTGTACATTTACAATGATCCGAGCAGTTGTTTGGATACAAAGAACAGAGAAGTTTTATGAGCCATCGCTATACCCTTACTAGTAAGTGGTGACAGTAGAGGTAAACTGAGTGAATCACAGAGGCCAGTAGCCCCAGCCATGAACAAGTAACGCATGGTGGAGGCATTTAATGCTAATGATCAAAAGGTCTGTGCATAGGTCACCAATGAACACAGATTCCCTTTCGTTAGAAATGATGTGATGTCATAATAACTGTTAACAGCCAAGTAACTATACCAGAGGGGAAAGCGTTGTGCCAATTTCTTCAGATTTTTATTTTTCCAATATGGGGAGAGGTTAGAACTCTCTCCTAGAATGCTTTAAAAAAAAAAAAAAGTTTCTTATCTGGTGCCCACAGTTTGAGGCCAGATCACCAGAAGCATTTTTTCATACCTTAAATTTCTCACAGATGTACACATGTGCATATGCGCCAACTTATTGCTCTTATCCTTAACTACTTTTCTAGACTTGAAAATCCGACACTTTTATCTTAATTCCAGTGTGATACAGATTTTCTAAGACGTGATTTCTTAAATTGATGGCAATTTTTTTTTTTTTTTTTTAGTGTTTAAAAAACCTCCAAATATTGATGGATCCCTAGCTCTTTTCTTTTGAGAACTTAAGTAATTTAATGAGGGTTTTTTTTTTTTTTTTCTAACTTTTATGGCCAGGTGGCTCTAGGGGATATTTTGTTGAAGACTGATTAAAAATAATTTCTTCTAAATGAGACCTGACCACAAAATGGAACCATTAATGGGCAGGGACGTTGTCACCAAAGCGGAAACCATGCCTGATTGCCTCCTGTACCTCCCACCACACAAGCATTTTCTTCTTTTTCTTCTCCTTTTCTTGTTCTTAATAGCTGAGTAAATAAGCAGCCAGCGAGGCCTAATGTTTTCGGCCAAAAACAGAGTCCAAACTTCTCAGAGAAAACATTTGGCCTCTGTGGTTTTGAAATATGTTCCAGAACACCGAGTTCAGTGGGGAACATTGTGAAAAACTCCCATCCATTGGAATGATGCTGGGGAATGTTACAGTATCAGGAGTTTCAATTGGTCCTTTTCCTGCAGCCCCATAATGAGACTTGTAAAACACACACGCGCGCGCGCACACACACACACACACACACTGCTATGTGGAAGTTCTCATGGGAAAAATGAATGGCAAGAAATCCTAGCTTTAAAAGAAACAGCTAATCTGCTAGTTTGATTGTTCCTCAAAACTTATGCTGAACCAATGAGCCTAATTAAAAACACTTGGCCTACTTCTGTAAAGCATCATAGTTTTCTCTATGCTTCGTTTGTATACACCACAAAACTCCAGATAGACTATTATTTTTTCAAGTGCTCACTAACAAAGTGCTGACTTTGTTGGGATGGCTGAGCTAATTTCTTGAACTCAGTGTGAAACCTTAGCTAAACAAAATTGCGGTAATTTTCCTTAATTTGTAAAAGTGATTGGAGTGCAAACAAAATTTTCCTCTTGGGTCAATCCTATAATTTTCAATTAACTAAAACTAATCGTCAGGCAGGCACCAAACCTGCATTTTGTTTAAAGGGCTGGGAGGCATTTCCAAGGGTCAGGATACATTAATTGTTTTTATAATTTCAAGGGAGAGAGAGAGAAACTGGGTGACTAAGAAGTACGTTTGGTTTTACTCCTCATATTGAAATACAATGGAAAGATGCTCTGAAGTAAAATGTCACAGAAAAATAAAAATCGTCCATTTAATTGTATTGTTATAATTACGATTTGTTAACTGTTATCCAGTCACTGCTCTGTTATCTCTTTGTGTAAAAGCAACTTCCGCTCTGTACTTAGTCTGGCCTTGTGGTCTTTTACTGAATGGAAAAGGAAACCTGGGACCAGTTCGTGGAGACAGTTACCACTATCCAAGGATAACTGACACTAAGCAGAGGACCCAGAACCGCACTGCACCTGTGGTTCTTTGACCAGCAGCATCAGCCTCACCTGGGAGCTCTTAAGAACCACAGGATCTCAGGTTCTGCCTAGACCTACTGTAGCAGAATGTGAATTGTAAAAGATCCCTGGGTGTCTGGTTTGCACTTTACAATCTAGGGATCTTTCAGCCTTTATACGTGATGTAATTCCACAGAGATGCTGCCTGGTTCTCTCTGTCTGATGGGAGGGAATTCACATTCACTCTGAAACCCCAGCTTGTTGCCGCAAGGCGGATCCATGTGCCAAGGCTGTTTTGGGAGGATAAAAATGCAGCATACTTGGAAAGAAGGCACCAACCCAGAATTAAACATGAAAACTACCAATTGTATGTAATACAAATGCGGTGAACAGCCTAGAGGAAAGACGTACTGTTCCTGAAAGCACAACCCTACTCCATAAAGCAAACAAACCCTAACAAGGTGGCTTAACATCCAGAAACTCAGGATTATCTACACCTCTTTTCCCCTTCACTTATTTTTCACGTGGCATCTTTAGGTATCCAACCAGTTATTTCAACAGATCCTGCCATTCAGCATGGACACCTAGATGAATTCTTAATACAATAATAAAAGCACCATGTTTGCTCATACATATGGTAAAATGAAGAAAGAAAGCAGACTTTAACTAGATTTTAAAATAAAATATATGCTTTTATACATAGAAGACAAGGGGAAAGACCCCATAAGCCCAAGGCAGTTCTGTGCTCACCATCTGCAGTGGTTCTTACCTGTGTAAATGAATCTGCCTGGTGTTCCTTTGCAGAACTGCTTAGATTTGTAGGACAGTGTGACTTCCACAACACCAGGGATGTGCCGAGGAGGGGTCTGCACACGGATGGCATGAGGAGTGATCAACTGGAGGAGACATTTGGGGGGGGAAATTGTCATTTCAATATTTAAAACTTCACAGTCTTCCTAACAGCTCTCCATAAACAAAGCTTTAAAACACATAATTAACCTGTCTATGTTTAAATCCAATCTTGATGGAACCTGCGTGAAAGACACTGACAACAATATTTACAAATGCTCTGAGTATAGCCATAACGACATTATCTGGGTTTTCCTACATGGCAGGCCCTCTGCTTCCTGGTTTGAACAGGGAACCTGGCCTAATGAAATGATTTATCTACTACAGGATATCCTTTGGAAAATCTCTGAAGCAGACCAAATCAGAGCCCAGCCTTGCCATGCCTCTCCAGAAGTTGATAGGCCTGGTGTTTGAACTGAGCCCGTCAACATGTGGAAAACACAGAAGTAGGGAAACAGTAGGCAAAGGCACTCTGATTAGCTGCAGTGTGTGGGTATGAAGTACTCCTGAAGACCATTTGGTATATTAACTACCAGAGGCACAATCAAAGAGCTTAACAGGAAAAAGAAAAGAATCTGCCTCCCTGGAATAGCTTATGGATCTGGCAGAACTAAGGACTCTCCATAAAAGGGAAAGGGAAAGGGAAGGCTGGGGAGGCTGCGGAATGATCACTGGTCCATTATGCAACGCCACGTGCACAATGAGAAAGTTCATTTCTGAACTCTGTTGGCAATCAGATTACACTAAGAAGCAGAATTTATTTTTTATTACTCTTATCTTTGTTTACATAACTAAAATGTTATTAATGGCCATAAAACTGGCATTATCTGGTTCTTTGAAAAATCCAGCCCTGGTATTTGACTGGTTGACCTCTGATGGTGCTGGATTCTACATGTTCTTTTTCTATGGGATTCTGCAATTGTCCTCTTTGACTCCTTTCAGATGCAGTTAGCTCAACATTTGTGGTGTTGAGTCCACTGCATACAGTGAATAATCTATACAGTATACATGAGTTTAAACTAACATGCTTGTGCTGTTTTCTCATGGGGATAACTTAGAAAGGGCTCCTTATTTCAATGTGCAAACAAGTCCCAGTTCAAGTGTTTTTCCCAGAGAATCACAGATAACACCATGAGAGGCTGGATACAGCCCATGGGTCCCCCAACTGGATAAACCGTTCTAACACCAAGTCCTAGAGAAAATAATTTGAGAAAGTTGTTACTGCTAAAGCCCACAAGTAATTTATATCAAATGTTGCTTTCTGAAACAAAGAAAAAGTCATAGCTACATAAAACCATTTTAACTTAGCAATTACAAATGCCTTATCCTCTGCCATAGAATACATGGAGCCTTGGCTTATTTGCTGAAGATGCACAAAAGATATTTCAGTAAGACCATGCTTATGTGGAACCCCTGAAGACTGAGTTCATCTCCATGGCTTAGTATTTTCAAAGGCTAAGGTTTTACCCAGCAAAACACACAAAAAGGTTTCTTAAAATTTTGTTCTATACAGGAACAGAAAACCAAATACTGCATGTTCTCACTTATAAGTAGGAGCTAAGTGGGAGGTACTCATGGACATAAACATGGCAACTACAGACACTGGGGACTCCTAGAGTGGGGAAGGAAGGAAAGGAACAAAGATTGAAAAACTATCTGTACATTGCTCACTACCTAGATGACAGGGTCATTCGTATCCCAAACCTCAACATCAATATACCCATGTTACAAACGTGCACTTATACCCCCTAAATCTAAAATAAAAGTTAAAATTATCTTAAAAGTTCTATTCATATTGTCAATTCTTCCAAAATGCATTGTATGCTTTTTAAAATAAGCAAAGTGTATATAATTTAACTTACCCTTGGTAAATCAAGATCATTATTTAGAATACCCTATATTATATCTTGCTGTAATATAAAAACGCCCTAAATGACTGTTGAGGCATGAAGAGCTATTTATCCCTGTACTAAATGGCTCCAGGTTTCTAAGATTTTGAAATTATTTCTCTGTTATTCTGCTTCTTTGTCTTTTTTTTTTTTTTTTCCTGTTGTTCTTAGCACCTTCTAATTTGCTCGTGTAATCTGTAAGCATGGAGATTAGGAAATCGAGTTTAATAATATAGACAGAATAAGATAAGAAAGAGGCTCTGAAGGGCAGTGAAAGATGATCTTCCCCAAATCAAGAGCATGTTAATTGTTGAGACACTGTTACTGCAATGTTGGGAACTAACAAACACTTGTTGAGTACCCAGGAGGTATCTACCACATTGCTGGATATTTTACATACAAACACTAATGGGTCAGAACAATGACTGTATTTTTATCCTTTTTTTCAGGTGAGAAAACAGAATCTTAAAATTAAGTTGCTTGCGTAAGCAACTTTACCCTTGTCACAGCAAGTTACAGCAAAAGGCAACACTGATGCAGTTCAAAAAAGTCACGGGACAAACACTTCCTTTGTAATCATAGAGAAAAAATTGTTCATATGGAAACTTTTTAAAGGTAGTAACAAACTCAGTTTTTTTCTGATCCAAGGACTGTGTGTGTGTTTTCTGTACCCATGCTGTCTCCATTTTTCATTTATTGCCTGGTTCTTCACCATGCTTTTGGTAAAGGATGATCCATGTTGTTATATTTCAAATAGAAGGTATGCTTCTAATTTTAACGTGTACTTGGCATATAGAGTACCATTAACTCACAATAATACTGATAAGAACTTTCAGCCAGTTAACACTTCACATGCACTCCTTGTTCTCAGGGGAAATAAATTTTAAAAGATGGACAGATATTAGTAAATAGATGGATGAAGATTCTTTTTAAGTATAGGGACTTAATATGTATGAGTTGCTATACCGAGGAACAAAATTCATGGGCTTTATAAATTGATTAGATACGACTGCAATGAAACTACAGACTGAGAGTGAGGCTTTAGCATAAAGCATTAGGCTCAGGAAATGCAAACAAATTTTCATTTACAATTTCATTTTCAATTTTAATTAATTGCCCTAACTAAAGCAGAAATTCCTTCTAAACAACAATCCTTCACAGATGAGGTAGAATCTGAATCATAATTAGAGAATAAATTTGTTGATGTTTTCCTAGCTGTGCATAGTATTAGTCTGGGAAGAATCTCTAGCACTGACACGTGATATTGATGCTTATGGAGGAAAAACATTTTAGCTAACTTTGATCAATTTGAAAGCACTGGCTTATTTACTAATCACTCAAAGAACTGTAGAATTTATTGCTGGAAGGAATGTTAGTGATAGTTTAAAGCTAATCTTTTTATTTTGACAGCTAAGGGCACAAAAATCTAGAAATGTCTGGTGGCTCTGAAAATTGACCCAACATCCTAGAGGAAGGACAAGGTCTAGATCTAGGGTGTAGAACTCAGGACCCACGAATCACAAAATACGTTTCACACATTATTCCAGCCTGGTTGAACCCAAGGCAGCCACTCAAAGCAACAGAAGGAGGGAGGGTTAGTCTAAGTTTTTCGAACATTTATCATTGGACTATCACTTTCTTAGTTTTGTCATATCTACATACCACCTATACAATCACATGCTTAATATTTTAAAAAGTGATTATCTTTTTATTTAAAAAACTTATTTTAAAAGAAAACTTTATGTCACTACCATAATTGGAAAACTGGTATCAACGGCAAAATAAGAAGGTATTGTAGCTAGTAATCTTGAAGTTCATATGATATAAATTCTAGCTAGATATTGTTGACAACCTGAAGAAATTTATTGAAAAGGGTGATTAGCTAGTGTTAAATGTTAAAGACTTCTTTGCCCTGAGACTTAATCCCTTTAATAAAAATCAGAATTATGGAATAAAACAAAAATTAAAAGAGAAACAAAAGGAGTGATTAAAAGAGAAACCAAAAGGAGACTAACTTTCTCACAGTGTGATTCATTTCTATTTCATGTCTGTGTCAAATCTAAAATTGTCTCCTGTGCTACCAAGGTCCCATGCCCCATTACTTTGGTAAATACTGTTCTAAGTGATTAGAGAACAGATTTCATTCTTTGACGTAATTTCCTTAAATTATAAGTCAAACAATTTGGGCTAGAAATAAATATTCTTCTGAAACTCTGTAGCATCTGACACTACACTCTTTCCCTTTTTGGAACTCTCCATTTTCTTATGTGACAATAATCATAAGATGTAAGACATGCAAAGTGTCTGATGGTTTACCAAAGCACTTTCATGTTCACTAATTTTTAAGACTCATGTTTGTGGTTTATGTATTTCAGATGAGAAAAGTTGATGGTCAGGAAAGTTAACTAAAATTATTTGAAACACTAGGATGAAAACCAGTCTCTTATACCTGTAAAGAAGTATTTTCCAGAGATCTTCTCTTACTCATTGATTCCTGGTTATTTTGATTTTCTTCATTTGCTCCACTTCTCTGTCAACTTGTTAATTGTAGAAATTTCACAAGTTTTGTCCTTTCTTCCCCTCTATTTGCCTAGCACTTCTTGATTTCACTCATTAGCTCAACCACCTCAGCTAAACTGATTTCCAAATCTACACCTGTAGACTTGATCTCTTTGGCCAAGCATCAAACTTTTATTAGCAACAGAGTAACAGAATTTCCCCCAAATAAGTCTTCTTGCCATCTCAATCTCAACATGACCCAAGCTAAATTTATCATCTTACTACCTCTAAATAAATATTTCCTGTTCTTGTGTCTCCTGTCTCAGTTAAAGGAATGTTAGCCTTTGAATTACTCAAAACAGAAAACTTGAGGTTATCCTAATTTCTTTTTCTTCCTTTATTTTTCTTAAGTCATATTGATTCTGCCCCTAACTGGGCCCCAATGGCTCTTCTGTGCTTCTTCTCTTTCTCCTGTTCAGGCTGTCACTCTTTCTTACACTATTACATAGTAGGAAAAATTGCCTTCTAAATGGTCTCCCTCTACCTCTACTTTTTCCATCATAATTATTTTCTTCAAATACAATCTCATCATATTATGCCCTGCCTCAAACCAAACTCTCATCTGCCCCCTTTGCCTACTACATAGTTCAAACTCCTTGACAGAATAATATTAAGGGTTCACTAAGGCTTGATGGCCAATTTTCCTTCCTAGGCACATTTCACACTTTGCTTTACCACATTCTGGAGTAAAAGGCATGTGGATACATGAAAACACCATTCCCTTGCCCAACAGTTTTGCTTTCTTCATGCCATTCTTTCCTAAATATTCTTCTACTGACATTCTACTTGTTCTTGAAGACCCTAGTCATATGGTCCCTCTTCCAGTAAGTTTTACCTGATCCTAAGGGTCAAAGTTGCCTGCATTTTTGAGGAATTTATACTATTATGATATTGATACTATAATGCTTAGCAGCCTATTTTGCTTTGTGCCATAAATACTGTCCCATACATCTTTCTCTCATAAGATATTACCTGAGATCAGGAACACAGTCTAATTCACATTTGTAACCTCTAAAGTAGTTAACTTGGCCTGGTGTGATGGCTCACATCTGTAATCTCAACACTTTGGGAGGCTGAAGCAGGAGGATCACTTGAGCCCAAGAATTTGAGACCAGCCTGAGAAACAAAGGGAGACCACGCCGCTACAAAAAAGATTTTTTTAAATTAACCAGGCATGGCGGCATGTTCCTCTAGTTCCATCTACTTGGGAGGCTGAAGTGGGAGAATTGCTTGAGCCCAGGAAGTCAAGGTTGCAGTGAGTCGTGATTGCACCACTGCTGTCCAGCGTGGGCAACAGAGCAAGACTGTCTCAGAAGAAAATAAAAATAAAAATAAACAAATTAAGTAGTTAATGACTTACATACAGAATATTTCCAAAATATTTCTGGAATATTTACATAAATTGGGCCAGAATTCTACTAAATCATTGACTCCACTGGGTGTCGTCATCATTATCCATGAGTCCAGGGGAGTCTACTGTTCTTAACCTGATAGTACTCAACTCTCATTTTCTACCTAAGTTGCTTTTAATATTAGTTATCTGACTGGCTCAGCACTCAGGTCTAAATATGAGCATGAGACCACTGCTTGTATATCATGTAAGTGGTAAAAAAGAAAAAGATGACTAAATGTCTGTAACTCCAGTGAGAAATAAGATGAAATGAAAAAAAAAAAAAGGTTTAAAAATTAATACTTAAAAAGTATGCCACAAAAGATCTTTGCTAAATGGTAAGAGTGTTTATTTTTGGACTGATAACATTTGATGTGATTTGTCTTCTCTGTCTGCCTCTTCCTCCTATGTGTATGTATTTCTGTGTGTGTAAATTCCCCAAACTTGCACCAGATCATGTAAATACTTACGGAATAAACTTATTTGTACATATAAAGTCATTATTTTTATTACGAGAAAAATGTTATTTAAAAAGTGTAATAACGTAAGTTTGGGACTATATGTATTACACGTGATTATATAAGAATTAGAGGCTGGGTGCGGTGGCTCACACCTGTAATCCCAGCACTTTGGGAGACCGAGGCGGGCAGATTACGAGGTCAGGAGATCGAGACCATCCTGGCTAACATGGTGAAACCCCATCTCTACTAAAAATGCAAAAAAATAGCCAGGCGTGGTGGCAGGCGCCTGTAGTCTCAGCTACTTGGGAGGCTGAGGCAGGAGAATGGCGTGAACCCGGGATGTGGAGCTTGCAGTGAGCTGAGATTGCGCCACTGCACTCCAGCCTGGGCGACTGAGCAAGACTCCGTCTCAAAAAACAAACAAACAAACAAACAGATATGTATTTGCATAGAAGAAAAGGAAAACATCAAAATGTTAAAAGTTACCTCTAGATGGTAGAGGTATGGGTAATTTTACTTTCTTCTGTATGTCTCTCTGAATTCTCCAATCGCTCAACAATAAAAATGCATTAATACTATATTCCGAAGAAATAATTTTTCCATGTGGCATTAAGATGAAACACACATAATCTCTGCAGGGCCCCAGGTGAGGCTGTCAGCATGCCAGGGACCGCCAGCAGCAACACTTCTGCTCCCTCTAAGCTGCCTGTGTGAGCATTTTCCCTGCTCCAGACTCAGACCACAGGACCTGAAGAACCCTGTGGGGGGTTAGCCAGGCAAGATATGCCCACTGTGGCCTCTGGGTGCAAAGTAAAGCTGCTGTGGCCATAACAGAGATGGAGCCAGACATGGAGGTGTTTGAATGGGACCTCTCCTTGACAGAAGAGCTGACACCAAGAGAGAGAATGCATGGTAGATCATGCAGCTGTGCATGTTGAACTCCAAAGAGGCAGCCTACACAAAGTCTGGAAGCCCAGAAGAGGGGCAGGGAAGAGGAAAATCTTCTACAAGGCTTTTAGACAACTTCCCAGCTTATCAAAAGTATGGTCCACATGGTAGGTAAATGAGAGTACCTAGTGTTTAAAAACATGAGTGGAAACATGTTGTAGAATTCCAGGAGGAAAGAGCAACTCTTGGGAACTACTTTCCCCTCTGAGAGCCAGCAGCTTTTATTATTTGTGTTGTTCTAGTTCTCACTAAATTGATGACGGTAATGACCTTGATAATGACTTCAACAATAATGATCTTTTGTTGTCTTTTTCTCATGTGTCAAGCACTATGTTAGACTCTTTCAGTGATTTGCATCCTGTAGTATTAAGGGGTAGGTATGATTATTAGCGGGTTCATAGAGGAGGAAAATAAGTTTCAGGAAAGTTAAGAAATATGATTAAGGAATCAACTGGAAGTGGCCAGTCAGCCAATTGACCATCATTATACAACAATGACTGTCTCTCCATAAGACTGTTTATTGTTTTTCCATAATTCCTGGTACATGTACTTTACATCTGACCTCTGCCTTTGAAAGCATGGATTGTATCCTCAGCTTTTCCAATACCTTGAAACGTCCTGGGAACATAGTGGCCACTCAAAATAGCTTTCCTCACTGGTGAAAGGCAAGCTGAGAATGATTCCCCAGGAAAACAAAAAAAGCAATTCCAAGATAAGCCTTTATCCATGTTTTCCAACCAACAGGAGTAGGTAAAATAAATGCAATTTGAAGTTCCAAGCCACAAAGCCAAAAAATAACTGGGGTTACTAGAAAGCACACCGGCGATTTCTCATTACTAGGTTTAGGACCTAATATTTTAACCGTAATCACCTTCAACACTTAAAAGTTAAAAAAAAAAAAAAAAAAGTCCAAAACAAGCAAAGACTCGAAGAGAAGGGATAAAGGGAAGAAAAGGTTTCTTCTCTGGAAAAATAATAAACATTTGTGGCTAGAAAAAGGCTAAAGTGGGCACTGGCAAGGTGGTTTTTAGATGTTACCCATCTAAGGGTCTGCGTTCTAAGGCATGCTAGCCCATTGACTCATTGACACTCTCTGTGCCTCAGTTTACTAATCTTATACTGCACCAGCTCCTGTCTGCTCTGTGGAGGTGCTGATAATAATATTACATATGCTTTATGTTTGGGTAGAGCTTCTCTGGGGACCCTAAAGCACTTTCCAGATTAATTTTTAAATTTATGTATTAATAATTCTCACAGCATTCTCCCTCCTCCTCAGTTAGGATAATAACATCCATCTCTTGTGGGATAGGCAGGGGATACTGAGTGATAGACATGAAGCAGACACTTAAATAAGAAAACTGTAATGTAAAAGCATAATTAAAGCTCTAAAACCAAATCAAACTATGGATTTTTCAAGAGATACCAAAGTGTTAGGGACCAAACAGGCAAACTTGTCTTCCCTCCACCACTCTGAAACATGCATCTTTTTGGAGTTAGACACGACATTTAAAATATATTATTAGGAGTTCCTAAAGAAAGCTGAAATATGAAAAGTATATATTCTTGGCGACTGTGCTGACTGAACCTCCATAATATCTATTTCCCTGAAGTGGCTACCACATAAATCAGGGGATGCCAGCTCTTCTTCTGAGTTCCATGGTGTGTTTTGGTTTGTTCCCTAATCAGAGTTCTCTGGGTTTCATAACACAGATTCTTTCATTCCCAAGAATTGCCTGTCTCAAAAGCAGTGTATGATTTCTCAGGGAACGTGAGAAAAAGCCAGAGGAGGCATTTACTGTTTTACAAACATTCTGGTTTCCTTTTGTCCTTTCAAGAAAAGAACTTTAAACCAATGTTTACCAAAATATGCTGAGTCACATGAATCCTTAAAGATAAACTTCATGTATGAATGTCAAAGGAGACTTTTGAAATTAAAGTTTCAGGAATTGCGTTAAACGGGGGACTTAAAATCTAGCGTTTGAATAGTCAGTCATGTTACTTAACACTGAACTTTCTCTCAACATAGGTATCGACATAGACTCAGATGGATAGTAGAGAGATGTAGATGTGCTTTCCTATTCATTGTCTGTGTCCCCCTAAGTAGAATATCAGCCCCATAAGGGTATGATCTTGGCCTTCTTTGTTTTTGCTATGTTCCCGGTGTTTATCAAGCCCCTGGAACTAGTAGGCACTCAATAAATACTTGTTGAACATTGAATGGATAAATATTGTGATGCCATTAGCCACCATTAATAATTAAGATAAAGAGTCACTAAAGTTTCTTATGACTCTACAAAAAGAAAATAACACCACTCCATTCAGAATTCTTTTTACTAAAAATTTCCCAAACAACAACAACGAAAAAACTTTTTACTTTGCCACCACAAACTTCCTGGTATCCTCATTAAACATTCACAGAAATATACTGCCCAGTTCTTCTGACCAGGAATCTAACCAGGTCCCGAAATCAATGCAGTTAATTGTACAAAACAAAATGGCAACAAGATCATCTTTCAAAATAACAGATTTGGGAGAAAAAAGACTGAAGCAAATACATTATGCTTCCACTACCGCTGGTTTTGTGGGTTATTTATTTATTTATTTTGTAATTTATTTTTTAAATAAACTTTCTCCAGCTCTCTTCCCAGGATGCAGATATTGTGCCAGTTGGGCCCCATTAAAGACTGGATCCCAGCCTGACCATCTGGGAGCTGGAAAAGCAAGGGTGAGTTCCTGAGACCCAGAGTACTCCAGAAGGAGAGCATCAGACACCAGCAACGCCAGCCCCTGTGGTTTGAGGCTGCACAATGAGCTCTTTCTCAAGGCTTGTTTTTCTAAATTCAGTCAAGAAGGAACATCATTCCCTACACAGGCCTGGCTCAGTGTCCTATGTTCCTTGCTTGTTTGTTTGAAAATTAAAATATAAAGGGAAAAGGAAATCAGAATGCATTTATGGAAGGGGATGAATGCTTGTTATCAACACTGGCAATTCACAAGGCAGAATCTTTGCCTATGGAATTAGTAAAGAAAAATATAAAAGCCAGAAGACTGATAGATAAAGTAGTCAGGGAATAAATTCACCTTTCACCAAAAGACTTGTAGAGTCTCTCCAAGCTTAAAAACAAACAAACAAACAAACAAAAGATGTCAAAGTTTTAAGATACAGAGACTCATTCTAACATTTTTTGTGGTGTTGGTCCTATCTACGTATGGTATACACTGATACTAGCCCATACAACCAGTAATTCCTCACTTAACATGTTCATTCTGGAACTCAGAGATGTGATCAAAGTAAGCACTACGTTAGGAGATATACATTAGGAGATATACCTAATGTAAATGATGAGTTAATGGGTGCTGCACACCAACATGGCACATGTATACATATGTAACAAACCTGCACGTTGTGCACATGTAACCTAGAACGTAAAGTATTAAAAAAAAAAAGTAGGCACTACAGAAAAACTGAAGGCAAGCCCCTTTTAATAATGTGGCTGTACAACTGCTTCTGCTGAAAGTCTTTTAAAGTTGCACTATACACATCTTGCTGTTTTAAACAGAATATACTAAATATATTGCCAGCTTTTTTTTTTTTTTTGATTACTCAGGGCCACCATCATTAATGAACTGCACAGTAATATAGTTCTGTGTTTGCTTTTTAGGCTTTCCATTTCTTCCCTAGACATCAGGCCATCAGCTGTCACTGAGCCTGTATCCAATAGCCCACCTCCATACATGATCTGCCTCTAGTCTGGGCCTTCTATTTTGCTGTGACCTAGGAAAACAGATAATATAGTTTGTGAAGAAGTATTGTTCTCATTAACCCAAAGCTTTTTATTTTATTTACTTTTTTGGCTTGCTTCTGGTTTCATGCTGAATTTTGGAGATTTGAGGTTATTATAACACATCTCTAGATAAATGAGTTTTATGACATTCATATTAGAGAGTTAAGAGATGGCTGTGGAGTCAGGTGGACTTTGATTCCAATCCAAGCTTTGCCAATAATCAGCTGTGGGACCTTTGGAAATTCACTCAAACTCTGTGACCTTCAGTTTCCTTATTGGGGAAAGGGGGAGAGAGTAGGATGGGGGAGGGAGTAGGATGGGGGAGGGAGTAGGATGGGAGTTGTTATCTGATAGTTTATTACAAGGATTAATTGACACAATTCCTGTAACCAGTGTAGGAAAAGGCATCACTTGTATCAATCAGTCAACATGTGTTACTTCTATTACTACTCAATGTTCACTATCACCAATAGTTTTACATTAAGACACTTACGTGCATACTTATTACACAACAATTACATCTAAATATAAACTACCTACCCATACAAGCATTAGCAAAACCTGGACCACAATCTGTCTAGTACTGACACTTTCAAGCACCGTCAACTACAACAGTTGCTATTAGGGAGCACTTCTTTGAATGAATGAATGAGTGAGGAAGTAATGTCATTCAACAGATTTCCACTAATGCCTCAGATGTGCAAAGCTCTGTGCTGGGCATCACAGAAAATTAAGCTGAATTTATCCTGGATCCTGCCTTCAAGGAAGAGGGTATGCCCTTAAATACGATAATTAAAGGTGGAGATGTATAAGGAACATAATGGTAGAAATAAGACAACATAAGAATTCAGAAAGAAGAGAAAATATTCTATACCTGAGTCATACGGGAAGATTTCAGAGAAAAAGGTGGTATTTCATAGGATCTTAAAGGGCAGAGGGATATGACCACAGAAAGGAGGGAAAAGGATCCCGTGGGGAGCAATGGCATCAGCAAGATAGGGAGAAAAGTCACTGTAGGTACAAGGAGCAGCTAACAAGTCAATGGAATAGAACATAAATTAAGATGAATGGTGGGTGAGGATGTTGAAAAAAAAGATTGGAGTCAAGGTGGTGGGCTTGAATCCCAAACTAAGAAGTTGTGGCTTTAGAAAAGAGAAAGCCAGTAAAAGTTGTATAAGGTAGAAGGCTTTATTTAGTTCAGGGTATCAGGGAGCCATCCCAGCGATCAACAATCAGCAGGAAAGGAATACAGCACTATCTAGATATCCATAAATATTCATTTTCTTCATAAAAGTCACATGACTGCAGCCAGGTGTGAATTCTGTCATTGATTCATATGAAAATTAGAAATTCATCACACTTCTGTGGTTCCTATTTTCAAGTTACAGACACATGTACCTCCTGAGCACACCGTAAATAGCTGAAAATGTCATCTTAAAGTCCTTTTTAACTATTTCATAATTATCAACATAGAAAATAGATTTCAAGTGCCTCAGTCATCAAAAATAAAAATGTAGACTAAGGCATCTTAGGAATAAAGTGAGCATGGCTGTAACTATGTAACTATATTAAAAAGGCCATTAGACCATTTTTATCTTTTTTTTTTAATATGCTGGCTCATTTAGAAATGATTTCTCATAAAATTACTTGGGCTTGAAAGTTGTTCTTCAAAGTCATATTCAAAGTTTAATGCAACTAATCCAGACTGCTTTTAAATCTTTTAGCAAATAAAGTTTATACTTTTGCATAAAGCACCTTCTATATAATAGACGGTCAATAAACACAGGTTAAATATAGGACATGAAACATTTAGAAAAAAATAGGCAACTATGAGTCATTTTAAATCCACACATTTAATCAACTTTGAATTAAATTTACACATGGAAGCCTCAATATATGTAAAATAAATGGACACAACTATTTACATCGTATTACATTTCTATCATGACATTTTGAAAGAGGTAATGTGTGACATAATGTCTTTCTTCATCTTAATTTTCTTTTTTATTTTAGTGGAGCTGTATCTCACATACAAGCTGGTATATATGTCTTTAGAATGCTAGGGCAATCACGTATAAAATTTAGGAAGGTTTGGTAAATTTCTGGGAGTATGTTAAAAGCCCATGGAAATTTCATGAGAAAATCTGGTACAACCAAAAGCTGAATGGGGGTGAAGTTGGATGTCAAGAGAACTGGGCTCTGAGCCCAGCATTAAGTAGATAATATGCTCCCAGGACAAGTCACCCTACCACTGTGAAGTCTCTTTTTCCTCACAAAATAAGAAAGCTGTACTTGACTGAAAAAAGGTTTCTCAAGGCCCTTAAAATGTGGTGACTCTACATGCGGTTCAGTAAGAGTCAAGGCCGGGCAAAAAGGCCTGGGAAACTTCCGGCGGAATACATGTATGCATCTTAGTCATCCACTATTGAATATCATAGAGAAGCCAATCCTCTTGTTTATTGACAATCATTCCTCTGAGCTATGTGTACAAAGGAGAACGGAAAGTAGAGATAGATAGGATGAAAGAAATACATCAAGGACTGCATTTACCACTTGGTTTTCCAATTTTTTGACTTAAGTGGCAAAATTGCTTCTCAGCCCCTAAACCACCATTTACCCAACTATATTCACCCACAGGTCTCCACCAGAGGTTTCTTTTGACTTCATTCCCTATGTCTGGGAATGTAGCTGAAGAAAGCATGCATCTAGATAAAGACAATGAGGAGAACCTGTGTGAGACTAATTGCTTCATACACGAGGAAACTTTGGCTTCTCCCATCTGAACTAAGTGGTACTGGCAATCTTTAAATATAGCTGCCCTGCAAAATCATATAGCATCTAATGCCAAGTGTGTACTGACTAAAACCAGATGCAAAATATGAGGGAAATTTTGTTCAAAGCCTTGCAGCTTTAAAGAATAATGGCTCTAAACATTCCTGGTCTAATCTGAATGATACTCTGCAAATATTTCAGATGGTTTTCTCACATCTATCCCAGTCCAACCACTTTGTGATTGAATTTCATGACTTGGCTCCATTAACATGAAATCAAAATGCACTTCAGCCATCACCAATATATCTCCCTGTAAGGTGATCCTTGGGGGAAAAAAAAAAAAAAAAAAAAGAGTTCTGCCTTCACAAAAGTTTGGGACATGCTGAATACTGCATCTAAGTATTCGCGGTGCATGCTAGTACCTCAAACGTTGTGCAAAGCCCTAGAAGAAAGACCAGTAGAATTTGCTTGACTCAACGTTCCCCAAACTTACCAAGAAAAATTTCCCTCTCTCATCTCCTAAGGGGTATCTATTAATATCCTGAAGAACTAGTCTTCCATAGCACTATCTAGAAGATGAATTTGGCCAACATTGTGGCATAAGTCTCTGATTTAGATCAGATACAAAAATCTGAAGCATAGAGAGTAAAAATATTGACTAAAGACATATCAATAGTGAGATCCAGTTTCGTGGCCAATTAAATTGTTTTGATGAAGTTCAAAGAATCCTTTTGCAAATAAACATCACATTTGTGTATTGTAAGTGTGCTCTGAAAGAAAAGAACAATAGTGGAAGAAAAGGAGCAGTTTCCACATGCCACCACTGTCCCCTTCTGACTGTGGGGGGATTCTCAGGGGAATAAACTCTAGTTAAAAGGAATCACTAGGCTGGGTGCGGTGGCTCATGCCTGTAATCCTAGCACTTTGGGAGGCTGAGGCGGGTGGATCACGATGTCAGGAGTTTGAGACCAGCCTGGCCAACACGGTGAAATCCCGTCTCTACTAAAAATACAAAAATTAGCTGGGTGTGGTGGCACGTGCCTGTAGTCCCAGCTACATGGGAGGCTGAGGCAGGAGAATCGCTTGAACCTGGAAGGTGGAGGTTGCAGTGAGCTGAGACCATGCCACTGCACTCCAGCCTGAGCAACAGAGCAAGATTCCGTCTCAAAAAAAAAAAAAAAAAAAAAGGAATCACTAGAATTGTAGCACTGATTTCAAAGAGGATATAGATTAAGCCCTTCATTTTCAGATGAGAAACTGAGGTCCAGTGACCAACAATGACTAAATCTAGATCCTCTGATTGGGCAATGGAAGGATCATTAATACCCAAGTCTCTCAAATGGTTGCTTATCCACTGCTAACCCATGCAATCTCAACACTTGCCTGGAATATTATTCTCTGCTCCCCACTAAACCCACCATTGTCCTTTTTTTTTTTAATTGACAGCTTAAATACTTTAAGTTGTATAAATTCTGTGATAAAATAAAAGGGCCATGAGAGCCTAACGTTCCTAGCACAGAGCTGCATCCATACATAAGAGGAACTTGATTGGTCATTCAAACAATCTACTTCTGACTACACCACTCTCTGCCTTCTAGAACTTTGCCTGGAATTGTAAACTACCAATTTAATACTAGATTATATAAATATATTATGTAACTCTTTAATTTGCTTCATGGAAGCAAGTCATCTTTCCAAATAAAACACCAGATCTCACAAAGCCCGACTTTAATTACCCATGGTACCTATCCCAGTGCTAGACACCCAGCAGGAAGCCAACCAGTGCTCACTGTTTAGAAACTGGAGGAATTCAGAGGAGATATTAAAATAACAATTAGTTCTACAAATCAGAAGCAGGAGCCCCTCCCTGCTCCAAATCACTTGTTTGTAGAAAAGCAAAACAATCAAGCGCGGCTCTGGTCAAGAAAAAAATCTCAACCCACATTAAACATTATCACACATCAACCCTGCTAGTTTTCCTAGATTTGTGTATAAAACACTAAAACAATTTTTTTTAAAGACTTTTAGAGTAGGACAGGGCAAGGAGCACAAGAATAATAGTAAAATAATTTACTTTCTAAAAGGAGGGAGAGGAGAAAGGGCAAGAAACAATAAAGAAAGAGGAAGGGGGCAAACCAAATTCACAAGAAAGCTATGTGAACTTGGGGGCTTGCAGAAGGCAGAGCTGAGTTAGGAGCAATGAAGTACCCCTGTCTTCTTCCCACCCCTCAGGGGCAATCCATGAGTTAAACTGAACTACTAATTTGCAGAAGACTGGGTTGGTAGGGGAAGAGCACAGATTAGACTAAATTAAGCCAGCCTGATTTTCTCTGGCTCTCTAAAAAATTCTTTAGCTAAAAAAAGACTCTAAATAATGGCATTAGCTGCTAATCTAAAATGTTATCTACTTGTTCTAGCCTGGCAGCCTGCTTCCTGGGTGTGTTGGGCTATACAGCAAGGAAATGCAGAAGTGATAAAAGTCTACTTAAAATTAGAAGTCCTGGATCTTAGAGATGGCATAAACCTCAAGATCATGTGGTCTGGGGCAAAGACTTTGGATGGACAGGGATCCAGCTCTAAAGATGAGTCTAAACAGATTAATTGTCTTGCCCTAGCACAGGCATGTATCCTTTACTTCATAAAGATAAATTCTACCTAGAATCCAGTGGCACCAATCACAAACATATACAACTGGAAGATGAAGGGAAGTCCTCTTACCTCTCTGAGTCTGTACATGCCAATTCTACCTGACCTTGGAAGGTAACAGCAACTTTTAAGGCACCCCCAGCACAAGACATCATGGCAATGTGAGCCTATCACCCTAATCTGATAACACCCTAGGATAAAAATGGTGGTATAGGCTAAATTATGGAAGGTTAAGAAGGTAAGCCCTGGGGTTGGACTGTTTGGGTTCAAGTCCCATCTCTCTACCACTTGATAACTGAACCACTTATTTAACTTCCCCAAGCTTCAATTTCCTCATCATGAGAGGAATGATCAAATGAGAACAACACCATACACAATGGTGAGAATCCCACAAGGGTGCTACCAAACATTTATCATATTGCCTGGCAGGAACTAAGTGTTCAGTGAATGAATGTTAGCTAATATTAGTCACACTCTGCATTTTCCATAGCTTTTTCTTAGATGTCCTCTGATCAAATTCTGATTCTGTACAATGCAGGCCTTGACAAATGGCCTCAAACTTGGTTAATATTTTTCTGCTTCTACAAAAATAAAAGGCACTCATGTAATTTTATTCGATTTAAAACAACCATCATCACTACTACAATTACTATTACTACTTTCTACTACTATACCACCTGGCTTATGAAACCTCTCCTTTTTTTTTTCTTTCTTTCCTCTTTCTGTCATTCTTCCCTCTCTCAAGATTGCATATGCTCTTTCATTAACTAGGACTTTTCCTTCCTTCGTAAAAACAATACGGTATAGTTCAAATCCAATCTCTATTCCTATCTGGCTGTGTAACCTTGGGCAAGCTTTTTAACCTCTCTGAAACTCAGTTTACTCATATGCAAAATTAGAATTAACAGGAGTATTGAATACAAGGCTATTGTGAGGCTTAAAGCAATACCCATAAAGCGCCTACACATGATGAACCCTTAGCAAGTATGAGCTATTTCTCAATTCTCACATTATACAATGGATTTCTTGATTTGGGGCAGTATCAAATTCTCTCCCTGAATGAAAAGGCAAAGAAAATTGTGTGTGCCAAGTAGTCTGTATGAAAACCTAAATATAGAAATAGTTTAGAATATTACAAAAAACGGTTCACTTCTACAAGGCTCATTATTCTGAACATAGGACAGTCATGATAACAGCCCAATTTAAAGTCCACACCCAGGTACCCAACTGCTAATGCAGTTGCATTTGCTTGTTTTAAAAGAATATCTGCACAAATATTTTAGGAAACAGTTTGCACCAGGACAGGGTCATAGTTGTTTTATGACATAGCTACAACCAAGAGAAGTCTGAAAGCAGGGGCTGGACAACGAAGGAGCATCCTCCACCCTCAGCTCCTGGCTGGACCCCCCCAACTCCTGGGACAGAGTGAAAAGGGGCTCCTGGCACACACAAGGCAGTGGCACTGGAGGGACAGGGGAGGGAGGAGGACAAAGGTATTGCATTAATGGTTTTTCCTTCCCATGACTTTTGTCAATTTTGTTATATAGAAACAGATCCTTTAAAGCAATTTGGATAAATCCAAGTTACATGCTAACCTCCCTTTGCTGTTCCCAAAACAGGTCAAGAAAGTAGGAAAGTGAGAAAAAACTGAGGGACCTTGATTAAGGTCAAAGGCAGAGGCACAAATGAATGATTTCCTGATCTGTTCTTATTCCATATTCAACGGAGTACACTTGGGTTAAGAAGGCACAAGGTTTTACAGGAAGCTTCAGACCAAACCACCTTCTTCTCACAAGGTCAGTAATATTTAATGCCAATTTTGAGCTCCGCTTTGACTGCAATGACATGAAGCAAGGAGTCCGTATTATATTTACTCTTCCCATCTCCCAACTTCTGAGATAAGCAACAGAAAGAAAGATGGAAAAGGTGGAAGACACAGCCCACAAGACCTGGGACAGGCTGTCCTCATGAGACTACTGTCTCCAGCAGGATGAAGACTCCAGGCTGGCAGCAAATCTTGCCATGAATTTGATGCTTCTAATTTACAACCCAACAGTTTCAACAAAAAATGGAGTACAGGTGGCAAGGGGAACTTAGTCCACCTTTCATACCTGGAATATTCCAACTTGCCTAACAATTAGTTGGGTGGGCTGGGAAGTTCATCTCTGATTTGGCTTCATGAGAACTTTGATTCTATGATCCAGTGCATACCCCTTGTTTGCTGCGTAGAAAATACCAAGGCAGCAGCAGCACGAGCTAGCAAGGGGTTTGTCTGAGTGGGTTACTGGCAGTAAGCAGTATACACAGAAGGCTTACAAGGAAGAACAGTCTCTGTTCTGGAAAGACAAACACACCCAACTATCACAGTCTTAACTTTCTGCTCATTTGTGTGGCCCCTCTAGAGAGAAAACAACACAAAGAAAATATCTAGATGTGTTAAACCAGTGTCATGGGAGCACAGCTAGAAATGGAAATCTTTGTGTGGCCATATACAAATCACTCACATTCTATAGGCTTTGGGCAGCTGCTCTCTGGCTATGAGACAAATATGTCTCGAAGTCTCAGTATTCTTATCAAGAAAAGAAATATGCTAAGAGTATCTACTCGTAGTGTAGAAAGAAGGGTGCGATGATCTATCTCAAGGTTTAGCACATTGCCTAGCATACGATAAGTCTCAGTAAGTTAGGATGACTACATGCTTACAAAGCAAATGGGATGAATGAACCCTATGGTACGTCGTAGCCCTAACATTGTTTTTATTCTAAACTTTGGTGAAGTGAAAGAGAGGGTGCTTGGAGCATGCTGGCTAAGAAACTGGGGCTCAGAACTGAGAACACAATGGCAGATTTGCTATGGCATCTATATAACAGGATGCACATGTTTTGTAATCTTGAGCTGATGCTGATGGTTGCCAGACAAGTCAACTGGTAGGTTAAAAGAACAATCACAGTGCTTGGACAGCACTGCACAATTAGAACTTAGTCATTTTCATGGGGTTGCAGTCACACACAGAGATGCTTGAGAGTTATAAATTCCTAGAGCGAGAAAAAACCCTTGGTGGTTCTAGGTTCTCCCAGCAAATCACTCTCCCTGGTGAATAGTCATCGAATAAGTCAAGAACCACCTACACCTGGATTATGCTGCCACTGAATGATGTTCCTCAAAGATCAGACTACAGTACGCTTTCTACAAAATAGCCACAGATTACACCCTTGCTAAAGCGTGAATGGGCTTTTTCTATACATCTTGTAACTTTGCATCTCCTGTTCAATTCCCAGCATACAATAGGACCTCCATACCATGGCAAGCCCAAGAAGACAAATTTCTAAACAGAAGCTCTCCTATTGCTTATGGGCCAAAGAATGGAAGTCATTCCAGTAGTAACTGTTGCCTCCTGGTAAACCCAAACCATCTCTTCCAGTTTCCCCAAATTCTGTAGACTGAAGCTGGCCCACCCAGAGAGGCACCACTAAAGTCTACACATTCTATTAGAAATTCAAGCATAGACAGTATCTTCAAGTAGATCAAGCTATTAGATATTAATGTTCAGACAACACCTACCTCACTCCAGACCAGCATGGTACCGAATATGACCTGTAACCCATCAAAGAAATTGTCCCCTATGATGATCACAGTCGCGCCTCCCGTCGTCCATCCTTCACTCGGGCTGATGGCTTTGATACAGGGAGTAGCTGCTTTTCAACACACATGAAAAAGAGAAGGAGTCTGCTGTTAGAACCAAACTTTAATGATGAAGACTTGAGAAAAAGGAAAAAAAAAATCTTTTATCTTTTCACTAACAGAAAGTCCCTCAAGATCTCAGCATTTCCTAGCCACATTAGGACCTGAAACTTCAGGGTGCAACTTCAGTTTTTAAAAGCATTCTTTTCATTGTTTCTATTCAGATACATATATTTTACCCAAATCTTTATCAAACCTGAAACTTTATTAAAACACAAAGCAAATTTTAATTTGTGAATTGCTAAGGATTTTTTTTTATTAAAAATGGGTGACTTTCTGGAATATATTGGAAACCTTACAGAATTGCTTCATAGTTAAATATACCTCCTGAAAAGAAAACTTACATTTTTTCAGATAAACATTACCATCCAATAGGAAGCTAAGAAAGAGCGGAGCCTGGAGCAGGAAATTATTCTTGCTCCACGCCTTCTGTCTGAAACACTAACATTGCAACATGTCTCATTAAAAATCATTAAGATTTTTTTTCAAATAAATGTCATAGATCCCATTTTACAGATGCGAAGAATGCAGGTCACTTGGGGTGAATTATGTAACCAAATAGCTGAGTCAGGGCTCAACCGCAGAGTTTTCCATGACCTTTGCTTTGCTGTCTTTCCCAGGCATAAAACCCTAGAATTGACTTTTTCAAAATTTCATATCTCTTTTCTTTCCATTATAAATGGCCCTTGGAGATGGGAAATAATTTGCAAATACTGTGATTCTGAATAGACTGGAGGTGGTTTGTTTAATGAGCATGGCATACTTTCAACAGAATTGCTGGGCATAAATGTCATTGTTGGATGGTTTTTAAAATCTCTCAGAGAGCACCTTCGTGCCACAGAGGACTTTTAACTCTACAATGTCATGCTTCTGTTCTCATGATTATTTTTATGAACAACAAGAAAGCAAAATCCTAAAGTAAGGGAGATACTGTTCAAGGAGAGAAAATAGGACCTTCATCTTTAATAAAAAATTTTTTCAGTATCCAAGACTGACTTTCCGAGCATTGAAGCCAATGAGAGCACTAGTTAATTTTAACGGGAAAAAAACTGGCAAAAAGATATTTGGACTTTGTCAAATTTGGCAAAATGTCACGCTTTAACTTTTGCAAGAAGGAAAGAAAATATTAAGTCCAGCCCGATGGGACCATTGCTCACGTGCCACCACACAAACAAATAGAATGGGTTTGATTTTGATTCAAATTAATCTTAAAAATTTGCACAGAGAAATTTGGAAATATCCAAACTAAACATTTCATGTTGGCTGAACTCACAGCAATGCATTTACAACTATAACTGGTCAGTTCAGATGACTTTTCTCTCCTCTACTTTCTCCCAAAAACAAAATAATTAATCAAGAAGATGTAAATGATTCATGACTTGACTTGATATTTCTTGTCTGATTTTTTAACATACATAGAGGTTGTGATCAGTGTTCCACAAGCATAGGGCTTTTTCTTAAACAAAAGTGACCTTTAAGAGTAAAAAATGTTTAAATCCATGATTTAAGTACTCCCAAACTAGTGATAGAATATGATGTATGATTTGAAGCAAGTTACAAGAGAAATAAACTATATTTAACAACTAAAGTTCTAAAAATATACGCAGTTTGGAAACATTTTGTTAATGTGCCCAAATATCAATTCTTAATTTATAACTCAGTCTACTTAGTTGCTGGAATGGAGTACAAAAGGTGTTACAATATCCCTAGTACTTCTTCTAAGAAGAAGAGGATATTGGTTTAACTGAATTGGTCTTGCGAGTCCTGCCTGAGTCCAAGTATGGAATCCAATGGGGTCATTAATTGCTGACCCTGAGATTACCCACACAGATTGCAAAATGGTCTTAGTGTTTATTATCAGTTTTAGCTTTGGAATTTCTGTTTTTTTTTTTTTAAATCACACATGCCTATTTCTTTAGCTAAATATGGTCTCCTGCAGGCTTTCTCATCATTGCACAAACGGAGGTGGAAGGGGGTGTTTCTGCATCTTTGAGAAACCCTCCTACAGGAAAGGCCCTAAAATAGCATGACCAAGACCTGCTAGTTTTGAACTTGACCCCTTCCCTCTTTTTTCCATTTGTTTTACGTAGGATACAGAAGTCACATGGGTGTACATGCATGTGTGTATATGTGCTTTCAAACACTTCCCAAGGAAAGTTGCAATGTTTTCAAATACTGTGAGCAATTTTCCAGAAGCAAAGCTATACGTCAATGCCTCAGAGGCAAGAAAGAGCATCAAGCTTCCAGATATAACCAGGTGAGGAAACAATATTTGACACCGTCTTCTCAGTTTTAGAGAAATAAAGCCTTGAGGGAAGTACCCCAGGAAGAATGACACACCCCTCAGTCCATCCTACCTCTACACTCAGCACTGTCCACCATCCCTGCTTCGAGACTATATGCTATTCTTAGAGCAGGTAAATCATTCAGACCTTTCTAAGTTTAGACCTCTAAGGGTTCCCAAACTCCTCCTATACATTTGTTATAAATGTTAGTCTTGAGGGGAAGCTCTGTGGCACCTCCCCACTGGTGAATTTGAAAAAACATGTAAAGGAATCATGAGCTATCCCAGAGAGAGAGGATGAGGAGGGAACACTAGTAGCATTTAGTAACTGGAGGTCAAACCAGGTGTAGTGGCTCACACCTATAAACCCAGCACTTTGGGAGGCCAAGGTGAGAGGATCTCTTGTCACCAAGAGTTCAAGACTGGCCCAGGCAACACAGTAAGACTGTCTCTATAAAAGGTTTTTTAAAAACTAGCCAAGTGCAAGCCTGTCATCCTAGCTACTGGGGAGGCTGAGGCAGAAGGATTGCTTGAGCCCAGGAATTCAAGGCTGCAGTGAGCTATGATTGCACCACTGTACTCCAGCCTGGGTGACACAGCGAGACTCTGTCTCTTAAAAAAAATTAAATAAATAAATAAAAGAATGCTAAGTATCCAACGATGCATGAATGCATGGGATAGTCCCCATAAATGAAGAACCCCAAAATGTCAATAATGCAACGTAGAAAACACTGTGACCAGGAAAAGAGAATCAGGCCCAAAAGCTATTGTTAAGAATTCACAGACTCATGTAGACCAAGGCAAGACATACAAATGAATGCAGCAGCTCAGGCTGTCAGAACAAGCACGAGATGAATGGCCACTGACCCTCAACATCTATAATGCAACGGGAAGTGCTGGTGAATTGCACATGCCCCAGGGAAAGGTGGCAGCACTGCTCAGCTTCAGCCTTTGGTGGCCCCATAAAAATGCAGGCCTAGCGTCGTCTGGGTTTCTGGTGATCTTTCCAAAGAAGCCAGGAAGCCACATTTTCATATCAAATTTTTCAATCTTTAAATGTTGGAAACGAGTTCAGTATTTTTTTAATGCGTAGGCCAAACAAAATGTTTGTGGGCTGGCTTTAACTCGTGGGCTGCTACTTGACATTGTAACCCTACTCATGACACACCTGCCAGGCTAAAAGCAGACCTGGAAATACTTGCAATTGTGGCTAAAACTATAGGTACTCAAATGTTCACTGCAGTATTGACAGCAAAAAATTCAGATGTCTAGGTGCTCCCAATAGGGGAGTGGTTAAAGAAATTATGGTATATTCATACTATAGAATACTAGGAGTGTCATTAAAATCCATGAAACAATTCTATAAACTGATATGGAAAGATTTCAAAATAGGTTAGCAAGTGCAAAAAAACAATTTGCAAACTAAAGAACAGTGTAATTAAGTTTATTTTTAAATAATATATATGAACCTGTATATGCACTAGTATGTGTATGCATGCAGTTATATGTGAACAGGTGTGATGGACAAAGGCCTGGAAGGAAGGATATGTATAACTTTCCCCAGAGGGTCCTTATAAAAAGGACTAGACTGCGGTTGACAGAAAAGGAGGACTATTAACATTTATTTCCTATATATCTGTATGATTTAAATGTTTTCAATGTGTACAAATTAAGGTACTATGCAATAATAAAAAAATTAAGTAGTAGCAGGACATTTAATTCTATGAGCGAGAACAGTTGTACTTTTTAGAGCAAAATTACATTTTAAAAAAGCAAAATAAAACAAACAAACAACAAACAAAACAGCTGTGCTGACCCTGAGCCTCCTCTTCTCTCCTCATTTTGGATATGTTTTCTCTGAGAAAGCTCAGACAACATCCAAAGCAGCCAAGGACTTGTTTCTTACATTTGGGATACCCAGAGAGAAACAGAGAGAAGATGGGGGAAAATCACTTTTAATAGTCACGGTGGATGGATTCAGTGGAATTTGACTGTGAAAAGATTTGTGAAAGAGTTCAATTCAGCACAGGGATGTGATAATCAATACAACTCTATCTCCAAGAAAATATTATGGAATGTGGGGGCGATATTTGAATACAAAACCACTTTTACCAGCACATTTTTGATTTAATTAATACAAGATTCTTTCTTCCTCCCCAATGAATTTTCACAATCTTAAGTATCCGCAAGGCCAGTGAGCCAATTTCTGGTTTTAAAACTCATTAAAAATAAAAGTTTAGGATTGGGGGTGGGGTTTGCCTCTTTTTTTAAATCCCTTCCCCCACCCCTCACCAGCTACGAAAGTAGAGGAGATTTTCCTTCCTTCAAACTATGACAATAACATGATTACCCTACCACAGTTTAGCATAATGGCTCTGAAATGCTCATGGCACATTGCAGAGTTAAAGTGGAAATTATTAGGTAGCTCTTCTTTGTTATAATAATGATCACTCCACAAATAAAAGCTCTTCTCCCAAAGGTACTGCAAGGCACAAAATGCTAATTCTGAAGATTATGTGTGTGCTTTTATTAAATATTACCATGCCCTGCCTGTTTGAGGGCTTCTCTGCTCTGATTGTTTTATGAGTACCATGTTAATGTCATTCCCATCTTGCTAGCAGCAGGCACACATTTTAGCGTTTGTATGAGAGTTGATCAAAGGCCACGTGCTGGGGGAATTGCTGAGAAAACACGGACAAGCGATAAAAATCTAACAGATTAATTGGTTTAAATTTCATTTCAGGGTGTTGAACTTTGGCTCAGGACTCTAATACTACACCATGAGTCAGGGCCTAATTACCAGATTTCCAATTTGCTTCTTGAACAATGGTCGTGGTGTGAAGGAAAAGAGAGGGAAGAATAAAAAAAGAAAGAAAGAAAGAAATTGTTCAGCTCCAGTACGTATTTAACAACGTGCTATGTGCAGACAATTGCACCAGGGAACATTTGCTATCACCTGCTCTATCTCCTGAGCATTTATATTTCCTTCAAATAGCCACAGAAGGCAGAAGAAATCACAGATGCCCTCGGTAGTTTAAAATTTCCTGATTTACAGAATAAGTGTTACATGATTCAAGTGCCTGCACACTCGCACTGGGAGCATCAGTCTCTTTATTAGCAAGGTGAATTTATAAGCTGGAATCGCACTTCAGCCTCCAATAGAAATGATCTATTTCATTGATAGAAAGCAAGGGCCAGGAGAGCCATGTTTACCTCGGGGTTTATGGGTGGCCTTGGGAATAAGGGTTAATTGAGCTCAGAGGTGCCTGCCCATTGAGGTGAATTAGTGGTGTGTGCAGCTATCAGCAGGGCCCTAGGGCTGCTCTTATTTTTCCTTCTGAAATCTCTCTGTGCTGTGATCAATACCTCACTTGTTTGGGGTAGCCATATAGATGACCCAGGTTCAGCATTTATCATATCTTATCCCCAAAATGAGGCTTTTGTGACAATGAATGCGACATTATGAAAGACTAATTCGAGATATATTGTTTGGCTTTTTTCTCCATTCCTGTATCTAAATACACCGGAGAAACAACACTCCATCAGTTGATAAAACGTGCAAATTTAGAAATGTTCTAATCTAAATCTAAATCTCAAGGTGATATAAGGTTCTTTTCCATTCCCATTACATATGGCGTATGAAAACATGCATTCTGTCCTTTTCCAGAATTCTATTAACCAGAACTCTCTATTAATGAGCATTTCTACAAAGCAGACCACTGACGGTTACGATGGAGGTGAAAATGCTGGCATTCGCCTTTACTGGCTTCTGAGTAAAGACAGAAATGGGAAATTATGTTAAGTTGATTTTAACATTTGGAGTATGACTATATTTGAAAATGGGCAAAAGCTCCAGTTGTTCAAATTCCACATCTAGCACTCACTGCAGCCTCAAAACAGTCTCTTACCTTCTTTAAGTTGTAGTTTCCACATGGGCACTCACCTCATAGAATTCCAGCAAAATACACGGAAAATGCCTACTTGTGTTTTGTTGTTTTACTGTGCACCACATAGTATGTTAGTTGCTGCTATAATAATTATTATCATCAGCTCCCCCATTAACCAGAGTTTATTTATGAGAATACCCTATACTCTCATCAGTTCAGATTATGTAGTTTATTGTAAGACTTTCCTAAGAACTCCCAGTTTAGCTGCTGGCTAACATATCCAGCTAAATGTACTGAGTAGGTGGAACTGGCAACAGTCCCTCCGAAGTAGAATGTTTTTTTAAGGATCTCATTTGCCTGGAATGAATATTAATGGGAAACTTTTCAGAAATGAGGAATTGACTTTAATGTTATTGTCCCAAATTTTTGAGACTTGGCAGAAAACATAAAACCCATGAGCTTAGCTCATTTCTACGGGATACTTGTGACCTCGTAAAACTCAGGCTTTTCTCCCTTTTATCTCCTTCATTTTGGTGATGTTGTACTTGGGAGAAACTGTTTGAAAGACTATTGAGGGCACAAAATATTCCACTTGGACTCAGTGCACAGATCTGAATGCTTGTTTTTGCTGGTGTGTGTGTCTGTGTTTTTTTTTTTTTTTTTTTTTGAGTGAATGATGACCTTCCTGCTCACAGCTCCTTAGCACTACAACCCGCCTTCTTGATGCCTTCTTTGATCCTGAAACTAGCAGCTACTGGACAGGAAGGGGTCCAGTACTGGACCTCTGTATTTTCACCATGCACAGGAGGCAAATCTATTCTTTGTTTATCCATTCTCCAACTGCATGCTTTAGAAACCAGAAGCAGTTAGAATGCCTGACCTGAACTCTGGTACCAGAGTATACAAACTTCACTTTCAGAATGCTAACTCCAAATAAACAAATAAACTCAACTAATAAACAAACAAACAAATTTGGGAGCTTCCTCACACAAGGTGTAGCAGTCTGTATAACACTTATGCTGTTGCTTTAACTTGTGTTACTGGGGATTTGTTTCTGCCTTACTTTATTTTCTTCAGTAATTGCATTATGCAGTTAAGCATTTTATTGTTTATTAGGGTTTTTATTTCATTTTGTTATTTGTCTGCACTTATTGCCCTGTCCGCTAGCAAATCTAGATAATACTTGGCAAAGATTCATGTATTATATATGAAAAAGAGTCTTGTGTGTGTGTGTGTGTGTGTGTGTGTGTGTGTGTGTGTGAGATGTTTGTCACTTTAAGGAGAAATGTAACCCATGATATAGAGATTTCTCCATACTAGATGCAATTAAACCTATTAAATATTAAATGAGGAGACTGAGAATTTCAAGTGTTTTTCATCCTTTATTCCAAAGTGACTTCATTTGGCAAGAATGCCCTTTGCTTTGACAGTATTAATGGCTCTCACAGAAAAGAAGAAAAGGAAAAATTCACAGGCACTATTTGGAAATGTAACTCCAATGTCCATCTACATTAAGGCAGTGTTAACTTAGTGGTGAATATCTAGATGTACCTAAACTTAGCAAAATAGTGTCTAAGTTCCAATTTATGCCATTTGCTAATTATAGACTAAGCCCAAATTATATTCTCTTCCTATTTTGCAGCTTTCTTCTTTTATTCTGAATCAGCAAAATTTCTCAACAATCAATGGACATAGCACCTGAGCAAGGGAAGGACAAAAATGCTGGTGCAACAACTCTAATTCAAAACATTCCAGGGCAAGCGCTTTTGGATTCCTGAGTTTGTCTGTCGGAGATCCGGAACTGTGTGCAGGTTCATTACACAGGGTTATTTGACAATTTAGCAGTAAGAAATCTTGACATTTTGATGTACCTGTAACTTCTAAATTGCACTTGAAAGACTTGTCGAAGGCTTTTTGATTTAATGACACACAACATAGCATTGTTTCATAATATGCAAAAATTGTTTGTTAACTACACTGCAGCTCAGAATTTTATAACTCAAAGTGTGACTACACTGTTTTCCACCTCACGTTTGATCTGCCAAATCCAAAATTAAAATGTACAAAATATTAATCCTAGAGCAGTCAAAGGCAAATATTGTCATTAGTTCTTTGGGTTTTTTCCCCCGCTCTTATTCTATGATTGTCAGTCACTCCATTGCAAAGCAATGGGGAAAAATTGTCATGGAGGGTAAGAGAATTTTCAAAATGAATTATTCATGGATCCAATTGTGATATTTGTTGCAACAATAGTAAATTCACTTGCCTCTGATTATACAATAAGTAAATAACTCTCTTCTTCCTGACAAGGAGAACTTTCGTGCACAAAATTATTTTTAGTCCAATTCTCCTTATTGTCCTGTTGTAAGAAAAGTTTGGGAAATGAAAGCCAAGGGGAAAAAAGGAAATGAAAATAACCTTCCAAAAATGGACACCCAATGTTGTGAAAAGGAGAAACAATTTCCAGGTTAAAAAAATATGCAACTGCTTCTTCAAGGACTATTCAAGTCTTTATTCACAAGCAATCTTCCTGGGCCTGGAAAATCATAAAGTCAAATATGAGCAAGTCTAGTGGAAAATCTGTGACGTTAATCTTGGCTGGAGTCGTATTTTTAACAGGCCTTGAATGTGTGTGCCGGATTATCCAGATGGCCATACAGGAATCGGCCTGATAGGATTAAACCTTTATGCTGAACTCTGCTCCATCTGTTCGCCAAGGTTTGCCTTTCCTTATCTGAATATGAATTTTTAGCCTCCTTATGTCTGGAGGCAGGACCAAATTCAGCAATAAAAACATAGATGCATGTAGATAATTTAACATTTCATTAGTTACTCTCAGTTCATATTACCTTGGTCTTTTTCTAGGAAATATTTTTGATATGAATTTTGCTAAGAAGAAATTTTAAAACATGTAGAATCTACTGTTTTTGTTAGAGGGTTTTGTCTTTCTCTTCCTATTGAATTCTAGGAATCATTCAATTCACTACTATAATAGGGGCTTACACTGATGTTTGCCCACAAAGATAAAAAAGACATGGTATCCTCTTAGCAGAATTTGACTGTAAGATTAGATGATGTATAATTCCAATTGGATGAATGATCCAAGCAGAAGATACTCATGTGTGTTTTCTTCTTTTTTTCTATTACAAGAGGATCGGTATTAGTCATCACTTAACAAAATTAGCTACAACACTGTTTCTATCATTTTCATTAAGATTTCTATGTTTTTAAGGAAGTGTGTTTTGTTTTGTTTTGGTGTTTTTTTTGTTGTTGTTGTTGTTTTTTTCTGGGGCAGGGATAGGGCTGTGGAGGCAGAAGCTATAATTCGAGCTTCAACTGGAGTGAAAAAGGCAGACGTTTGTTTTGTCCTCCATGCATATATCCCTAGAAGCAGTGAAGTCACTTATTGATCAGCTGGAAAAGTTGGCTTATGGCAGGCAGGTTTCAGGAAAAAGGCCAGTGAGTTTGCCAATAAGCCAGAGCTTGGTAGATGGCTCTCGGTTTCAACTCTATGACAAAGACAAAGGGAGGGCTCTGACTACCAGGCACGGTGGAGAGGGCCAGTGACAAATTTCCCAGGCAAACAAGGTGTGAATGAAAGAAAAAGTTGCATGAGAGAAGGATCTTTTAGAATCCCTCTTGTGGGCTGGTTTACAGCAATATAATTATTAGATGTGCTCAGTGTGTCCACGATGGAAACCTCAAGAGATGACAGCCTGTGCGCCCTTGGCCCTAAGAAGAGAAGATCCCTCCAGCAGTCTAGCAGGATTCCATAGGCTTCCTTCTCATAGTACCCTCACTCACACTGGCTCTTGGCTCTATGCTGTTGTGAATGTAGGAGTCAAGCAGCTCATCAAATAATTTAGGCTTTTTTCACTCACAAGTACAGTTATTATACTTAAATAGTCCCTTAACTGAACATTCAGGGGACAGAGAACAGTCAGACTTCCCATGTAAGCTTAAGATGACTTATGCTTATGGCCATGAATGTGCACATAAACATTTTGTAAAACACATGTTTTAGGCTCCTGAAATTGACAAGAATTCTAGCCAGGTAGTAAGGAGTGGTTCCTGCTTTGGAAGTAGATGACCCTAGATGATGAAGCCTACTATAAGTCATCTCTTGTAAGATGGACAAGTTCACACACACAGCCCTACTGTCTATCCTCTACATTCTATCCTAAATGAGGACAGCTGACTGGATGTTTGATCCCATTACTTAATCTGCTTTTGCTTTGCCCATTACAGTAGCTACTAGCTATATGCAGCTATTTACATTTAATTTTCAATTAATTAATATGAAATACAAATTATTTCCACAGTCATACCAGCCACATTTCAAGTAGTCAATAGTTACAGTGGTTAGTAGCTATCATATCGGACAGCACAGAGATAGGACACTTCCATCATCACAGGAAGTTCAATTGGATACCACCGATCTCAGGATCAAGTTTTCATAACTCAGCCTATAACTGATAAAGACTAATCAGAGCTGTAATATATGGGGTGCCCTCCATAGACTAGGAACTGTGCTAAGAACAACAATTAATTTCTAATCCCTCCAATGAGGATCACAAAATCAAATGCTCACAGGGCTAGGCAGGAAGGTAAGTCAATGAAATGGGATGAGGCAATGCAATGGGATTGGTGGGGATTGTGGCTAAATGTAGAGTATGTGCTTCATCCAAAAGTAAGATGGTTTCTGAGTTTGCCCTACCTGTTGCCATTTGAGAATGTGGATCCAGCACTACAAGCTCTTCTGATTATAAAAGACATTTGTAAATCCAGGTTTTCACATAAAATCTCTATTTTTAATTGCCAGCAACTAATACATAATTTCTTTCTTTTCTTTTTTTTTTTGAGATGGAGTTTCACTCTTTTTGCCCAGGCTGGAGTGCAATGGCACAATCTCGGCTGACCGCAACCTCCGCCTCCTGGGTTCAAGCGATTCTCCTGCCTCAGCCTCCCTAGTAGCTGGGATTACAGGCATGCGCCATCATGCCTGGCTAATTTTGTATTTTTAGTAGAGATGGGGTTTCTCTATGTTGGTCAGGCTGGTCTTGAACTCCCAACTTCAGGTGATCCGCCCGCCTCGGCCTCCCAAAGTGCTGGGATTACAGGCGTGAGCCACCGCACCCGGCCTAATACATAATTTCTTAAGGTGCTATGCAACCCAAACCTAAATATGGCTGAAGACTGGATTCAGTTCATGATCTACCACTGTGCAACTTACATAAATCCTTGGAGGGCTCAGATTCATCTTTTACTGATTAATTATTGACTTCTGCAATCATAGAACTAATACTGTCACTGACTTACCAAACAGCAAACACAATCATGGCCAGTTTTGCTCCTGATCTTTACGTCTTCTCCCAAAACACATGGAAGTCCCCCAGTTGGCCTTTCTTTGCTATGCAGAAGATTTTCTATATGCCGTTTGGGAGATGAGCTCCCTGTTCCTGAAGGATTTTTATTGTCATCACGCAAGACAGCATAGATAATGACTTTTTAAGAAAACCATGTCTTGAATGTGAGCAGCATTTTGAAACCAACCTTGCCCAACCTTTAATAATGCACAAGTCCTGCTTTGTGCTTTTCAGAATAGTTCTGCTTATATTTCTCTCCACAACCAAAGCTGCCATTGCTAACGTATTTTGGTGAGCTTTCATTATTCAGGCCTTATCATTTTGAGCCAGTTTCCTCTCCTCCCTGACACATTCAGTGACACTGCAATCCAGCGTTTGTTACAGCACAGATGTTTCCGTGGTGATGATCTGTGATGTCATAAGCAAAGGAATATGTATCGTTGACTTTGCCCACATAAGCCATGAAAAGAAGAGTGGGAAGTTCACTTTCATCTCAACTCCATGATGTACTGACTCAACTTCCTCAAAAATTACTCTTTGGGGTCTGGGCTGTTCTGTCTGGACATCAAAGAGCAAATACTTAGAGTTGCCTGTTTGTGATTCATTTCTACTACATAATTATTAGTTATATGCAAAGTCCAGTCTACCTATCAAAACCCAGATTAACCTTCCTCAGACACCAGCTTTCAAAACTTAGCCAGCAGGATCAAGTCCACTCTCACAATTCTGGCCCATTCTCCCTTTCCAGTCTCATTTTCAGCCTCAGCAGCAGTTAAGAGCACCAGCTCTGGATTCAGGGGGCCTCAGCTAGCCCACATTTCAGCTTCACCATTTACCAGCTTGGGCAAATTACTTCACTTTTTGAAAGCCTCAGTTTCTACCACTTTAACTGAGGATAATAGTTATAAAACAGCCCACCTTATAGGGTTGTTGTAAGGTTTGAATGAGTTAATATATGTGAAGAGTTCAGTACAGAGTGGGCAAAAATTGTGAGTTGATAAAGAGGAGGAGGAAGAAGAGAAGTTGCTGTAGGAGAAGGAGAAGGAAAATAGGGAAGAAGAAAAGAAAGATGGTAATGACCAGATTCCCAAATCCACTGTCTCCAAATAGCCTTTGCATGTTCCCAGCATATTTTTTATGAAGGATATACCACTTACTTCCACCACCCAAATAGTTACTTGCCAAAAAGATCCATCTTTTGCATAAAGGTGTCTCTTTCTATCCGTCTACAAAGCACTAACCCTTTAGCAAACTCCTCCTATCTTTCCCATTTATTATTTACTGCCCTTTTTCTTGAACTCTTATCTTGATATATGCATGTGTTTTATATATATCTGGGCATGTATATACACAGGCAAATCACCCCAACTAGTCAATGCATCCCTTGCAGACAGGTACCTCATTCATTTACAAACTGGGTAGACAGTACTCTGCACTCAACCCATACCTGACAATTAACTAGCATTGTTAAGTTTTTAAAGGGCTTTACCATACATTATCTAAAGTATTCTTAATATCAACCTTGAGCAGTAGGCAAGCAGACCATAGTCCTCATTCCACTTTACAAATGACATAGCTGAATCTCGGGGATTCAACTGGACTTGAGACTTTGAGAATCCATGTTGATCGATATAGTCAAATATTTAAAACACCCAAACTACCCTTCAATTTGGTGTTTATCTGAAATTTCTGTTCAGTTTGGCTAAAATATTCACTTCAATCATACAAATGCAGCCAAAGTCCCATAAAATCTTAAGTTGTGCAATTTCTTATCCCCAAGATAGAGGGTGGATATTTATTAACTTTACAGAATATTACTACTCTATTTCCAAGTAAAGTTATTTTCCCCCTAAGACTCAGACCCTCATATGAATTATAGTAAAATCTCTCTCCACCTTCTTCTATTTCCAAGTTCAGAAAATTGCATCCTAATATAATAGCACAGGTGCCAATTTAAACACAGGAACATCAAAAATGCTGCCAAACTTCCAGGCTTAGAAGCTTTTCTATTGTTACATGTTGGGCTGCTAAACACACACTGAGTATGAACATCTAATACAAATGATAGCAACACTATGAGAAACATTTTTAAAGTATTGGGCAGTTCCTTTTAACTTTCATTTTTAATCTGGACATTGTCCATTCCAATGGTCTTCACTATAGAATGTTGCCCATATCATGAAAATAATAAAATTTACTAACAAATAGACTATCCTAAAATAGTACGTTAACACTTTCCCCCAACTTTCTTTTTCTTTTAAACAGCAAGGATTGGATTCCACAGGCCTTTAGTTAACCAAATCAAGGAGAGTTTCTAGGATTCTGCCAAAGTTAAAAGGTAGAGGAATATGAGGTTTGACTTTATAGATTTGTTGCACATAATAGTTACTGGAAAAGCACAGCTGGTTTGATGATTCCGCCAGAAGATTTTGGCAAAGAAAGACCAAAGATATATTTTCCTCCTCTATCAAGAAATGATCCAATACATTGGAACTGGCTGGGATATATCCCCTTCACCCACCAACCCACGGATAATACACCCAACGGCATTTGCCTCAGGCCTAGCACATAGTAGCTGCTCAGTGTCTGTTGGCTTCTCCAGCTATGCTCAAAAGAGAAATACACACACACACAAAATAAAGAATTAAGTATCTCAATTTGTACTAACCATGTTCATTTTAATCATCATTCTTCTAAATAGCAGCCCAAGTACATTGCTCTCTGTTCATATTCAACATATGCACTATCTTGAAATTTTTATTACTTTGCCCCAAGGTCGATGAAAGAAACTGAAGGGTTGAGAAGAGGCCTCAAATCTGACACTGTCTATGTCCCTGTTCCCTGGGTCTCCTGCTGCATTTCTCCCCAGAACTGTGGATGAAAAATGTGGGTTTGAACAACTGGTGTCCTGCTGATTGCAACTGTCAATTAAATAAGCCAGCAACACAGGAGCATATGTTCGCATATAAAATATTGATTAATTTCACAGATTGGAATAAAAATATATTAGTACTTGGGTTCTGCTTTCATGCTTAGTGTTCAGATAGGCACTCAGTCCTTTGAGATCTATTTCTGCACCCTGTGGGCTCAAGAGTGTTACTTTTGTGTTTCGCTTTTTTCTTTTCTTTTCTTTCTCTGGTTACCCATGTTAGTGCTTCTGTTATAACTGACTGGCAGCATACGTTTAAGCAGGATTTTAATTACTAGGTCATCTCCCAGCCGACTTGCCCACGGCAGGCCGGTAGAAAAGCCACAGTCCCGCAATCCATGCCTCAGACTTTCTCTTGTGTCCCTCCAGGTAAATCTCTTTTTCTCGAGGATGCTAAAATCATGCTGATGGCATCATATTCATCTGATAAGAATGATGACCACCTAATTTCTATAAAGTTTCATTTCTGTCCACTGAGTATTTCAAGTTGCAGGGCTGGCACAGGGAGTTTGAGATGGGGTGCCTGATAGTGTGACGTGATACCAGGACTTTTTATCTTAACCCAGAAAAGCACCTTCCCATATATCACTGCACATGCCAACTAACTTACCCTTGGGATTTAGCATAGATCTGGCTTTTCAATTTGCCTTTGAGTAATGTCGTCAATTTGTTTCAATTGAAGCAGGTATTATATTACATGCTCAAATAGCAGGAGAATTTCTCTCCACCTCTGAAGTCCAGTGTGGAGGGGAGATTAGCACTGACTAAACAATAAGAAAAAGACAGTGGTGAGGACCCCTTGTGTCAGCTACTTGGAGATCCAAAAGCTGCGGATAAAACCTAACTTTGGCCACGACCAAATCCTTAAAGGATGGTCTCAGTTTCCCAAATGTGTTAAGTAAAAATAATAATACTAGTGCCCTCCCATGGCTGGTAAGAGCATTAAAAGAGATCATACAAAGTGCTTAGCACTGAACTTGATACAGAGCAAGTACTTAACGACCGCTATCATAACAGTAACGCCATCATCACCCAAAACACTGCTCTACATGCTACCATTTTATGGACAATGAGTTCTGTTAGCCCATGATTAAGAAATTGCAATGGAACCACATCTCAAAGAGTAAACAACCTATGGAAATTTTCCAGGTTTACTTTCTCAAAAATGGATCTCAGACCTAACCTACTTTCCCTATTTGCCCTCCCTACAGCTTCTGATGTTTTATCCCCACATGGAATTTTCAATATGCTTTCCCCTCTCCTGGTCATTCTCATTTAAAATTTTAAAAGTTTCCCTGATTCTTCAGACTTGGCTGAGTCCCCCAGTTTTAAGCTCTCTTAGGAATCTGTATTTGTACCTTATAGCACTTAACCATCGTTGCAGTTTAAATCATTCCGTGTGCCATTATTTGTCTAATATCAGCACATAAATACACTCACATGACAGTCTACCTCATAATGCTAACAACTGTCCCTGCCTTATCACCTCTGTAGCCCTATTGTCTGATATAATTGGCAGTCAGTCAATAAACATGTGTTAGTGTTAAATAGATGAATGATTGAATGAATAAGCAAATGAACCAAAGAGGAATCATTGGTGTTATTAAGATGTTAAGGAACTGTACAGAGTAGCTGAAAAGTTACGAATTCATCCAGAAGTTATGAACAATTGCCACTACACCCATGATGGGCTTCTTAGGTTGACAACTGGTGGCTATGTGGAGTCCTGTTTCCTGGGTCGACCTAGCCCCCATTTCAGCAGCAGGCACTCCATTCTCTTGGGGGTTAAAATTAGCACCAGTAAGCTCCCCGCTTAGTGGGCTCTAATCGTGCAAGGACCCAGGTGGATCTTGCTGACAGATGTTAAGGTTAGAAGGAAGGGTAGCAGCCAGATGAGAAAACAGAGCCACCCCCTTCCGGAGGTACCAGGACTTCCTGCCTTTAGGCCCGGTGGTTCCTCCCTGCCTGCCCCTCCCCCATGCATCAGTTTCAACACAGTTGCTGCTCTTTCTGTCATTTGAAATCAAATTCTAGCTCAGAAATTGATGGGCGATCCTGCCCTTGACAACACAATGTCAGCCTTGCTCAGTGTCCAGCTGGTTCCGTATATATTATCATAATGCGCTGCCTGGGTGGACCCTGGCTGATTTTCTGTCTTGATGCAAGTCCTCTTTCCAAACTAATTTCTGCTCTCTGACATGCAGACACCACTTGTTTAAAAATAAAAAACAGCAGCTTGGGAGTTTTATTTTTTTTAATCCTGTTAGGATATTTAAGTCTATTCTAATGGTAAACTGAGCCTAAAGGACTTTCTTTTAAAAATGATTTGACTCAAAAAAAAGAATGTTTCCCAGGCTCCTACACTGTTTCCCGGTGACTTGAAAGAATTATTACTTCCCCCAACCCTTACAGCCCTCTCTAACAGCATTTCCCAAGCTTCAGTCATGATTTTCCTCTGTCCCTGTACCACTTACACTATTATTTACTTAATAGTACATAGCTACTATGTCTGTTTAGATCAGCTTTTTCTTTAACTTTAGTCTTGCCCTAAGCAATAATAGCTGTGAGATCGATTTTGAAGCTGGAGTTATTGTTTTGTTTATGCACTAACATAAACAACCATTAAAAATGTTTTAATGTTTTTCCCCTATTTTCTAAAATTATCTCACCTACTGCATGGGAAATAGTGGTCTGAAAGCTCACTGCTAACCATCAAGCCGCTTGTACACAACACGCTCCCAGCTGAAGAAATTCGGGGACAAGAATGCAGGGTGAGAGCTCCCTGAGGTGAAATGGGTGCATATGCTACATTTCTGTGGCTTTTCCAGAACTCCTAGAACCAACTGTTAACCTCCTGCAGAGATGGCCAAGGTGGAGGGAAATTGGGTCCATTCCCTAGAATGACCATCACCTGGGCATTTCGGTAGCCACTTTTCCAAGGCTGCAGGTGTGTAGCCCCTTAAGCGATAGAAGAACCTCTCACAGAATTAGTTGAGTTCAAAAAACAAATAATCAGAGTTTGAAGGGCTCTTCCAAGACCCACCTTAACTGATGAGGAAACAGAGGCCCACATAAATCAAAGTACATACTCAAAGTCATGTAGTAAGGTAGTGGCAGAGCTTGGTCTTAATTTATTTTTGCATATATAACTGAAAATGGTCAAACATATTTCAAAATCAGAAATCAACCCCTGGCCACTGCTCCTAAATATCTCATCTTAAGAAGGGTTTATGAACAGCACAACAAAGCTTTTACTTGCCCGTGAACATCATTTGAAGCCTCTAAAATTCTCAAGTGAGGGAAACTCCTGTGACAGATAAATATAGAGACAGCTTGGTTTGAAACAATCAATTAGGCAAATCAATTCAATTGGGATTATGATGCTTTTGTAACCAAATATAAGACAAAAAAAAAAAATTAGACTTAAAAATGTTCTGACCAGGCTGGCTCATGCCTGTAATCCCAGCACTTTGGGAGACCAAAGGGATGTAATTGCTTAAGCCCAGGCATTCAAGACCAGCCTGGGCAATATAGTGACCCCTGTCTCTACAAAATCAAAACAATTAGCCTGGTGTGGTGGAGTACACCTGTAGTCCCAGCTACTCGGGAGGCTGAGGTGAGAGGATAGCTTGAGTGCAGGAGTCTGAGGCTAAAGTGAGCTATGATTGCACCACTGCATTTCGTAGCCTGGGCAACAGAGCAAGGCCCTGTCTCAAAAAAAAAAAAAAAAAAAAAAAAAAAAAAAGTTTTTAAATACAGTTCTGTCATTTCTAGCCAAAATATAAGTAGAAAGCAACAATCTTTGCCCCCGAATGCCCCCTACAACACACAACACACCACACTTTGTGCTTATTAAAATAAGTCAGGTGTGATTCACTCATTTATTAGCTCAACCAACCAAATACTGGAAATTTCCCACAGTTTACAGGTTTGTCAAGAAATTCATATAAGAAACTAGCCTCCCTATATCCAAATCAGTTTCACATGTTATTTCTAGCATGAGGTTCCCGAACTCTTCAGTATCCTAACGGCTGCCTAACTCATCATCTCATCATTTTCTCATGGACTCCTTCCTCCACACCTTGTATACGTGCCAGAGAGCCCATATGGCCAACAAATGATTTCTAGGGAGATGAGTTAGAACATTCTTGCAAATAAATAAAATATTACCAGCATCCTTATTATCTTGCCAGCCCCATAGAAAATATACTCATCATCAAATAAAATCAGCATTTTTTAAAATTTGACTAGCAGAATGTGCCCCAGCCAAAAAATTTCCTTCACGTTTCTGAAGGAAAATAAACTATAAAGTAAATATACATGATGTGCCCCATTTTTTAAAAAAAGATATGCTCTGGGTTAACTTTTAAAAAGTCTATTTAAGATACCAGCACAATTGCCTTGATTGTGTTAAGAAAAAAATAAGAACAATAGGATAGGAGATGGAAGGAATTTCTCGTAATGTACCACAGCAATAGTTGAGAGTACAGACTTCAGCATCAAACTTCCTCGGTTTGAACCCTGGGTCTACTATTTAATTGCTATGTGACTTTAGGCTAGTTATTGACCCTCTTCTTTAGCCTTGGTTTTCTCATTTTTACAACAGGGTACCTATAGCACTCTGTGCCTGCCATATAGGGCTCAGGGAATGTTTACTGTTATTACTCTTAGCACTGTTATTAGGCAGACCTAAGGTCAAATTCCAGGTCCAATTCTAATTAGTTCTGCAGCTTTGAGTAAGTTACTGACTCTTTCTAAACCTCGGTTTTCTCATCTGTAAAATGGGGATCATAATTGTTATATATCATGAGATTCGTTGGAAGACTTGATAAGTAAAATGGTTACCATGGTGCTGGCATATATAGTAAATGATCCATAAATGCTAATAGTTAAAAAAAAACAACAGCAGTGGTAGTAAATACTAATAGAATAATAATAAAGATTACTACCTGGCCTGGTTACCGTCAAGCATGGCAACAAAGTCTGAGCACTATTTCTCCTTTGTTATCAGTGCTATCGGTGGTGCCATGGTCAAATGAGCAGAACATAGATCACCTGCTCATGAACTCTTCGATCTGTCTGAAGCTGAGATCCTGCTGGCCACCACATCCCCAGTGTTAGGATCTCTGGTGTTACCTGCTTTATGAATTACTTAGGGAATACACTGGAAATCAGTCTTCACTAACATCCTTATGCATTATCTTGACCACTTACCATATCCTTTCTATTTCAAGGAAAGACAAAAGGCATCTTCTCAACTGCTCAAAGTAAAAGCCCTGATTTGATACCTGAAAATCTGGGGTCTCAGTGCTCTATTTTATGACACATCTCGATATCCTTAACCCTAATGTTCTGCTCTTTCACCTGTCTTCTTTTTTTCAAGTAGGAAAATAAATTGGTAAATTGTAACATGCCACCCTCAGTCACAAAAGATGACACCAGTATTTTCCTACTTAGCCTGGGCCTTTCACCAAGATGATCTTGCCTTAGCGGGCTTGGCTGGGATTCTGCACCAAAACTAGCCACAGAAGGGCTGTTGGCTATGTGGGAAGCTATGCATCATCCAACATCTGCCCTTGAATGTACATTTCTGTCAGGAAGCTGGATTTATTTTACGGACATTCTTCTCAGCATCCTGGGAATCCCAGAAAGACTGGAGGCAAGGCTAGGCCAATATGAAATGTACAGGCATTGGGGTGGACCCCAAATCCCCTGGCATGTTTATCCAGTGACCAGGAAACTATGCAACCCCTGAAATGCACATGGATAAGTATAAAGAGCACTGAATGGATTTTGACAGAAACAAACTATGTTTAAGTGTGAGCAGATTATATCCACTTTCTGGGTCTGTGTAGAATGAGGAAGAGTGAAAGAAATGACCTTCCATCCTTCAGTGACTTATCTTAGTGTGAGCTGTCGCTCAGGCATTGCCCCTGGTAGGAGGGGAGAGAGAAATTTGGGAGGGTATATTTTTCTCTGTTGTTTTAGTTTATTTTCACTCATTAAGTTTTGTTGGGGTAATATACATTTTAATGGGTCAAATAATGCAGCCGCCCTCCACTCAAAAGACCTTGAAAAGGTGAGGGTCTCCACACATTTAAAAAGATGTCAAAAGGTACACTCTTTCTAAGCCACTTACGAAAAACTAAATCAATAATACAAAGCCATCTGGGAAAAAAAAAAAAAGGAAAAAGGACTTAAAATGTTTGACTTTCTATAAAGAACACATGCACTATTGATACAATAAGAAGTAATTAGGGGGACAGCTCCAAAGCACAGCCAACTCCCTGGTGAGTTTCCAAAGTCCAGCAGCGAAGGGCGAAGTTATAAGCAGGTCTGAGCAATCTTGCCCTGGGCTTTCACGGGATCTGAGGAGCCCATGTAATTGAAACTGAGTTCATCAAAGCCCTGCCTGACCTCCCCCTCACTTCACAATTGCCACCGAGACCATGGCCTGACCAGCCCACTTTGGCCTGCATGATGTAGCCCTCACAGCCACCCCAGTCTCATCTCCTGCCACTCCTCCCTTGCCTGGGAGCAACAGGAGCCCTCTCAGTCTCCTTTTGTTCCTGGAATTCACCTAAGCAAAACAACCCTTGCACACAGTTTCCTATACCTGGCAATTTTTTTTGGCCCCTGTGCCTAGTGCTATGGTTTGAATAGATGAATGGTTGAATGTCCCTGCCAAAATTCATGTTGAAATGTAATTGCAGTTTCAACAGTGTTAAGAGGTAGGACCTTTAAGAAGTGATTAGATCATGGGGGCTCTACCCTCCTCAACAGACTAATTCCATTATTGCGGGAGTGGGTTAGTTATAAAAGTGAGCTCTCTTTATCCACACTTGCTTGCCCTTCCTCCTTTCCACAATGGGATGATGCAACCTGGAAGCCCTCACCATTACTGGCATCATGACCTTGAACTTCCCAGCCTTCAGAACCATAAGACATAAACTCCTGTTCCTCAGAAATTACCCAGTCTGTTAAAGCAACAGAAAACAGACTAAGACACCTAGTAAAAACTTACTCATCTCTTTGGTTTTGGCATAAATGAGATTTCCTCAAAGAAAGCTTCCCCGACACTTCATTACTCTCCTCTGCTTTTGTGGTCCCCCTTTGATGTACCAGTCTAATTTTGCTTAGTACCTCTCCTCTCTATTTACATTGTCATACACTTTGCTTAATACCTCTCCTCTCTATTCACATCATATATTCTGTGAAGGCAAGGACTAAGTCTGCATTATCCTACTGCTCCTAGCTTAATGTCTAGCATGTAGTGCATGCTTAGTATGAATGAGCGATTTCAAGTCCACCTTACTGACACCTTATGCCTTGGATGGAGATCCAAAGGAAGGGTTCTATTAGAAAACACCAGTGGATTTCTCTGTTCCCAGGAAGTCCTATTTCTCCAAAGTCACCTCCTGCAGAAAGTCATGTGCCAATAGCTTCAGTTCAGAGCACCACAAAATAGTGCATGCTAAAAGGAAGCCTAGAGAGAAGCCTGACTCTCCCTGGACATACTAAACTGAGACCCACAGAAGCAAAGTGACCTTCCCAGGGCCACACAGCTAGTTAATGGCAGTCTGAACTAGAATCCAGCTCTTCAGCCAGACAGCCTGATCCTCCTTCTATCCTCCTGTTAGGACCATATTATACAGAAAGGGAAAGAGACTGGCTCAATTTGGGGTAATCTCTTCAAGCTCAAACCATCTTTCTCCACATTTCTGTAAAAACATAAAAACAAACAAACAAACCAAACAAACAAAAAACACATTTAAATGCAGCTGGTCACAGGAAGTCAATGGTGCTGGATACCCAGGGGCAACTGACAGAAGCAAAAACTGCCTCTGTCTGGATCAAAAGGATTATAGAAGGTCATATGCTAAAGATCAAGAACACCTCCATATTGTCAGGGACAGTTGTAAAGTGACACTACAACCAAAAGGTCAGAATTCACTGGTGGTAGTGAACACCTGACTCTATTTCTCCAGAGCTGTAATCACAGCCAGGAGATGGGCCCAGTGAGTCTATCATTATTCTTTATTCTTCAAAATATTTTGAGTGTGACCAAACTCCACTATGGTTTTTATTTATCTTGAGATCTTGGCCCATTTATGTTTTATGTTGCAGTCTTTACTATAACTTTGAAGGGAAATTTAATTGATTTGTATCTGATGCCTACAAAAGCTAAATTTCAATCACTTTTCATTTTTGAAAAGTGAGTATGTTTTAAAGATCCTGCCTTTGATCTAAAAAACTAAGTAGGACCTCAGGTCAGAGCTCACGAACACTAACATGTTTATATTCTAAAAACTTTTGATTAATAGGTCCATTTTTTTTTCAAATAAATATGAAGGATGTACACATTCAAAACAATAATAAAAAAAACTAGATCTAAAGAATACCCTATTGGGAACTTAATCCCACTCCTGGAAAGGGCTCCTACTGATGGGTGAGCTCTGGAACGTGCTCACATTTTTCTAGTCACCATGGAGGAGGCAAGTCCTCCAATAGCCCAAAAAGGGGAGAAGGGAAAGAAAAAGAGAGGAAAGGAGAAAAACACATGCACACCAAAATAAAAAAATACATATATCCCCTTTAAAAAATGAGCATTTAAACTGCTTGTCAGACGGTTTCCTGACAAAGCCACTAGAGTGAATTCACAGGCATTTGCATAAATGCTGCCGGTGAGTTCACCATAGCTGCAAGCGCTAATGGTACATAAAGTAATTTAGTTACTTCTCCCAGCATTCTATGTCAGAATGATGAGCATGGGCACTTTGCCTTGTTGCATATTAGATCATTAGATAATAAAGTGTTAGCACATCCAAGCTGACAGGGGCTCTGCACCATAGCGCTGTGAGGGCACCACATTTTGCCACAGGGGGAAGAAACAGAGAAACTGATGCCACAGTTGGCCTTGAATTCAAGTAAACACAACCTGGAACTCAGGGTAACAACAATGCCAACAGCAACACTCCTCAAGCCCCTCAATGACTCCCCAGAACACAGTCTTCATGAACTTGCCCAAATGACTGGAAGATAAGGCAAGTACACGGGGTAGCGCTGAGCTTAGCCTTGTGGCAGCCACTCAGCTCCTTTCATCCCGAGCCCATGCTTTTTCAAAAATTGGAACCGAGAGAGCAGTCACATTTTGAGGCTGCCTCTCTCCACAACTGTATATCTTCCATAAAGCTATTGCTTAAAGAAGAAACCTCACTAGGCTAAATGGTCCGATAAATATCCAGCCAAAGAAAATCTTGGTATTTATGAATGAAGAGAAAGTACAGGAGAAGACCATTTTCCACGATCTATAGCATGCCAGGATTCACTATCTTTGAACCATGCAAGAGTCTATGAAATAAATTTGCCTTTGTCAACTCTCATACTTGAATTACAGGGTCATTTATCAGAGCACAGGGGTTTGTGAGTCCATGGGTCACATAAGAAAGCCCACGCATGAATGTAAAGCACGATCTCTGTCTCTACTTATACGCAGAAAGGTGAGCCACAAAAGGAAACTTCCTCCAATGGTCTGACAAGCAGGATATAAATAGAGATTTGCAGAATAGCCCAAAATAATTCAGGCTACCTGTAAATTAGATGATAAAAAGTCCAGAATGGGGGAAAACGTAGGTTCCCACAGGTCACAAGAGGAGAACATGCTTTGCGGTCTCACCATGCCGTAGCTATTTGAAGGCGGTTGGGGGTGGGAGCAGAGAGACAGAGGGATGAGGGTGTGTGATTCTTGAAGTCTTTTAAACAGAGCATTTTGAAATAGAACTTTTCAACAGCAAAATAAAGTATTACCCTCACATCAACAAGAATTAGCATCTAGGTCCACTCCCACACATTACCAATGAAAGAGTTCAATAGTCACCCTTTGCTGAGTAGATATTTATGTGTCAGCCTGAAGTGTCTAAATGAGTGGGTGGTTTTGTGTGGTTAGTTGACTCACTCTGCAGAGAAGCAGATTTCTATGTTATTGTCATTACTAAGAATTTGAACATGTCTACCCTTTCTTTCCACTGGAGAGAAGTGAAGTAAGGCTTAGGTGAAGTCAAGGCCCCTAGATGAGGGAAATAGGACATACCTATGTCCCCAATGATGGCCAACCACTTACACACAGTGAAATGTCACCATTTTTGGAATAATATCTTATAATAATATGGCCATTTGTGGACTCATAAACTGAAGCAGGTGAATAAAATGCTGTCTTTAAAACTTAGAATAATATGTTTTAAATATGATATCCCAACTGAAATATTAATACTCTTAGAAGAGGGAACATCTGAGCTGGGAGGAAGCTTATAGCTGTGTTGATCCAGAGGTCTCAAACTGTTGGCCTGTGGCTGCACTCTTCCTAAGTGGCTTTTTTTCCCCCCTCCTCCCTTCAGTGTCCAAAAATTTTGTAATTAGTTACCAACAATTAAAAATGCATTGTTGCCAAACTGGAACATCTGGCCCCACTTGGGCTCTCATTCCCCTTAGCAACAACTGGCTGGGGCTGGGGGGCACCAGAGCGTGTACTTGCCTGTCTTCTCAGCCTCCACCCAGCCCACTTCCCTATCTACACTACCTGCCCCCACCCAAAGTACAGATTTTTTTTACTCTCCTACAGATCATCACCTTCATTTTAACAAGGAGGAAATCAAGGATCCCAAAAGCTAAAGCAACTTGTCCAAGGTCAAATAGAGGCCAGAGTGAAACTAAGGATTGAATTTGGGGTTCCTGGTACCTATTTCACAACTCAGTCCTTTATCATGGTGCAAAATAATGTTACTGATCCTTATTGCCTAGAGGGCTCCTTTAGAGCAGGTTATATTCTATGTTTGCTTTGGGTGTTTTGTTGGAAGGATAATTTGCATGGTGTCAGGAGCTTTCTCACTGGCTTCCCGAGAGCAGAAATAGGAGCTGGGTGTGGCCTAAGCATATTTTGAAAGTGTGAATTCAGATTTCAAACTGACAGTCAAGTCTGTCACCAGATTGGGCAATACCTATTGCAACGAACCAGCCACAGTCAAAAACATAACTTCAGTCCTTAAGCAGCACTCTCCAAACCATGCTCACTGTATTTCCCTAATTTTTCCTCCTTCTTTCACCTAAACACCTCTAGTCACACAATGCCTTAAGTGACTCGAAGGGTATTATAAAGACAACATTACTGTAAAGTGAGGATCAGAATAATTTTAAGTACAGAAATGGAACTAGGAATGTAATCATGAGCAGGTGTTTGAAATGGCCTCCTGCAAAATGTAATATCAATCCATCTGAGCACTAATGAAACCATAAAGAAGTAGCTTTTGAAAGATGATGGTTTACTTTAAAAAGACTGTAAAACTGGATGTGGTGAAGAATCCCTTCTAAGAGTGTTACATCTGGCTAATTAATAAAAAGTTCAGTTCGTGTGTTCCATAAGCACAGGGGAAAAAGCCAGGCAAAAAAATGATGAGAGTGGTGTGTTTATTAAATTGGGATGCTGGCAGAGAAGGGAGTTTTCTACCTTGTGAATTATGGTCAACTCCTGGCCCATGGAAAAAAACAGGCAATCAGGTGATAATTTGTGCGGTAGCGTTCTGAGAAGAATCTTGCTGACCTAGCAAACTGGAAAGGGAAGTGAGGGAAATGGGTTGAGAGTTTGAGGCAATTGAAGAAAGTCTAACATGGTGACTGGTATCCAGTAAAGCCTCAGTCATCATTCTTGGATGGATGAATGGATGGATGGATGGATGGATGGATGAATGGATAGATGAATGGATGGATGGATGAGTGGAGAGGAGGAAGAGTGGATACATTACACACACATGCAGCACTGAAAAATTCAGGCGTGCCCCTAACCCAACCCATGGTTCTTCTGAGTGGCATTCACTTTCCTTGATTCAAATTTTTATCTGGTTTCCTTCAGTCTTCTCAAAGGCACCACTGATTAACCATAATTCTCAAAACAAATGTGATTTCTCCCTACCAAAGTCTACCTACAGAAAGCAAGTTCTATCATATGGTGAAGAGGTGAGAGTTAGGTACAGAGCACAGGAGGGACATTTGGTCTGGGCTTCATATTCAGAAAGCACCTCCAACCTCGACATTGAACCTGATCTCCAAATGAAGTTCAACAGGTAGTCACTGAGATACACCAGGAGGATGGTAAAGAGGATGGGTTCATTATAAAACCTCAATGGTCAATTATAAACACGTCAAATATATCACAATTTTTGTGATACCAAATTGTGTGGCCTCTCCTTATTTTTCCCTTGGATTGCCCTTTCCTTATTTTGTAATCCAGTGGGAGCTTAGAATAAAGCAATGGCCCAGGCCTCCTTCTTTCTCTCAACCTGAAAGGAGGCAATATTAGCCATTTCCAGAGTAGAGAGTGGTCCCACAAGAAAGATGGGCCTCAGAGGTATTTTCCTGTCTTTAAATATTTGGCATCATATGTTGAAGAGAAAAAACCCTGGAGGACCAATCGTAATCAAACAGACTTTTGAAATTTAAACAGAGTAGAACATGTGGTAGAGTGGAAGAAAGAAACCAAATATATTCACAGTTAAAGTAGCAATGCCAACCAATGAAAATGATTCGCCTACCATGTTCCAGATAAGAGGGCGTACCTTCCGAGGGGTCAAGCCTCCGAGCCCTCCGCCCATGCTTGGAATTATTATGGACAAACATGTTATCAGAGACTGCCAGGACATGGCCATCCACATTGACTGTCGTAGACACCACGACCTGGAGACATAAGAAAGAAATGAATGAACATTTTAATATAAAAGCGTGGTGGGTAATAAACTCAAGTTAAATAAATAACAGCTGGGAGCTGAAGAAAATTGCATAGCTATTTCACATAATAACTGGTGCTTATGCTGTACAAGTCTAACAAGAGGAGCTATTGATGAGTGGGTCTTTGGCATGGAACGCTTTTGATGCAGTTTTAAGTAAAATTGCACAGTTTATAGTTATGCAGCAGAAGGTACACTGTTAACCATAATTTTAACAAGAGGATCTTTATTAGCATATTTTTTTACACAAGGGTGGTTGTGTTTCACCTAAATTACTCTTCAGTTTAGACACTGAAGCAGATATCACAGTTGATCATGCAAATAAAAATCTTTTGAATCTTTAAAATATTTCCCCCCCTACTGTGTCAGGGTTAAGAGGATAGAGAAATGAAAAAGATTTCAGTAAGAGCTGGGATGCATTTTTCTCTCCTGGGTGTCTTTTTGAGATTTCTTGTACTTTTTTCTTTCCACATTAGTTTGGTTCATCAGACCAAAGTCCCCCTCGCTACTATCACCATCACCCCACCCCAAAAAATTCCTGCTAATTAAGGGTCCTAGATCTGTTTCAAATTAAAAAAAAAAAAAAAAACTGGTGGGACTGGCCCAAGGCATAATTTAGACACTGAAACCATCTCATAAAGTGACTGTGAACCGAGTTTGCCAGAAGAGACACAGGCAAAGATGTTGTCTCAGAGAACTTTGACTAAAACAATGAGAAGAAATGACCTACACTTCTCCTTATATTAAATGGGGAAAGGGATTAAAACTGAAACCCACAGAGATATGTTTATTCATGCGACCTCTTACAACCAAATATAATAATTGTCTGTAATTGCAGCTTCAGCTCCCACCTCATGCTTTGACACGGGAAACAGCAATCAGCCCGCTCCCGTTTAATCCACCTATTATGTTGACTAATTAACTTTGCTCGACAGTTTATTTCTTCCTCCATTATCAGCCCCTGTCAGCCGCAAGCACCCTGCAGCATAGGGGAAACCTCAGGCTCTTTGATTGATCACCGATAGATTGACATGCAGATTAATTTAATTAGAATCACCTCACTTGAGAAATGAAAGACAATGGCAAGAGGGCTAATAGATCTGCTCTCATAATGAGGCGAGCCTCCAGAGCGAAGGCTGAGGATTTCTGATTTATTTTGCTCAATTCCCCAGTTGCTTGGAAAGACTCTCGCTTTAATTGTTCTTGGTTTTGAGAGGCATTAGCCTCTGAAGAGGTGAACCGCTTACAAGGATTGGCACAGATGGAGGCCTCAGTTTCTGAGGAAGCCTTTTCTCCGAGTTGGCCGAAGGGGGCATCGACTTCTGAAGAGTCTTGTGCAACACTAATGTTTCATCAGCTAAGTTGGGCAGAGGGGAAAACTCCGGGCCTGGCCTACGCCTGTGAATTGTCAGCTTGGACCCCAGTCCCCACCAGTCTTTCCATACTTAAAAGTTCCACTGTCCTCCTCATTGACCTAAGTGCATCCTGGCAAAATATGGTGAATTTCCTTTCCCAGAGCCTCCAAGATGCTAACAAATTGCAGGCTATGAACACATCACTCACGCTAGTAGCATAACGTTGGTTTTGTTTTCTAAATCTGCTTTATTAAAATGCATAGGAAACAGTTGAGAGTTCAGTAAGGGAATCAGAGTATTCTCCTTAGCCACTGTGAAACCCCACATTCCATCTAGAAAAATCATTTGGGGGATGACATGTACGTTTGATGCAGAAGTTTGCAGAGTGGTTCTTCTCTTTATTCATGATTGGCCAACCAGATCTGACACAGCCTTATGTGTAAACACAACTTATGTGTTCACAGGTTAATTTAAAAGAAGGAAGAAAAGAAGAAAACGGTCTACTTATTTTGCCTTCAAAAACTATCATATGTAGTGGCAAAGTCAATATTATTTAAGGCAACAGAAATTCACCTTTCTTTTTAGAGAGATGACTTCTTAGGACTTACAATTACATAACAGAGCTGGGTCTTTCAAAGAAATTTTGATTTACTATGAGACCACAATTGAGCAGTCACTGGAGTCGTTAGCTGAGGAAACTATAAAAGGAATCCCAAACCGTATCTGTTTTCAGTGTCAGGAAATAAGAAAGTGGTTATTCTAGATGTCTGTCTTAGGAAGAAGAAAAACAATGACAATTCACCACGCACCTGTAAGACACAAGCTCTACAAACTTAAGGCTTAAAATATTCAGTATCTTTCAAAGACACTGTCATCTAATCCTACATTGAACAAAAATGTCAAAAACGGTTAAGGAAAAAAAAAAAAAAAAACTATACCCCATATGTTTTTCTTCTCTTGGCAAGAGAAGAACCACCAGGGCCACATGTGTGATAGAATCATTTGGCTGAAATGCCAATCAAAATTGGAGAACAGATAATACAGAGAATCTTCTTACTTTTAATTTCTAGAAAATGAGCAGCTAATACATTCCTCAAAAACTCACAGCCCAACTTCCCTACCACAAAACAATTTCTCACATTTCAATTTGGAAATATTCAGGATATATTTAAATAAAACATATGCTAAAATTAATCCACAGAGCAACTTGTAAATTTTAAAAAAAAAAAAAAAAAACACTGTGAGATGCAAAAGGGGTACTGAAGTGTTCTTTAAAAATAGGCCCATAGTAGGAGGGAAAAGGGCCTTTACAGTTTAACACATTATTAATGAGGTGCTGACACATTCACACAGGCGAGGGGACAGACAGGCCTGCCAAATCTTCAACCTTCCTCAATTTTGTCAATAAAACACAGCCTAAATTTCAGACAGACAAACATTAAAAATGATTTTACCTTTGGACACAACCACCCTTTCCTTCTTTCTCCCCTTCTCCACTCCCCTGCCCAGAGAAAGAGATGATGAGAATATGAAGGAAAAGGTATGTTTAGAATTTCATGATATCTATTATAATTACACCTTTACTTTCTAGAACTACACCATCCAATACAGAAGCCAAATGCCTGGCTATTTAAATTTAAACTAAACAACATTTCAGATCCCCTTCCTGAGCCTCAATGGCCACATTGAGTGTTTCATAGCCATAGGCAACTATTGGCTACTGCACTGGACATGGTGAACAGGGAATTTGTTTTATCATCGCAGAATGTTCTATAGGATGGCACTGCTCTAGAATGTTTTTGAAATAAATTGTGCACTTGATTCTTGAAGATGCCCAAGTTATATCTCCTGAAACAAATATCAGCCTATGTAAACAGGTTTAGATTTATACATATATACTTTATCACTATGTTTTTGGGATGAAATTTCTATTAGGGGGCTTTGCTTCTTAATGTGGCAATCTAGAGATATGCTGATTAACACTCAGCATGTTCCAAGGTACTTTTCATCTGGGCCCTTCTTTCCAGTTGAGAGTATTCGTTATAAGAGAACGAGAAGGGCAGAAAAGAAGTTTCTAGCTACCCATGGACTTTGGATATTTTACACTGATGTTTTCAATTTCTTGGCTCATATCAGTGGTTCAGAATCTCCTCTGTTATATCCTTTTCTGGATCGATATCCCTAAAAGGTAGTATTCCTATCCCATCCTCTATTTAGCATTTGAAAGAACTAGACACAGAATTTCATTCTTGGCTCTCAAGCTTTCCTGGTTAATGTGACTTTGGCCAGGTTAACTTCTCTGAGTCCCGGTGTCCCTGACTCTCAATGGGAATAATCACCATACTTAACTCATAAGGTAACTGTGAGGATTAAATTAATTAAAGTGGCCAGCATGGTTCTTGGTTCACATGGAGCACTCAATAAACAGTAGCAGTAACAGAGTAGTAGTTGTCACTTTGTTGCTGATGTTAAACAAGAAGTTCAAAAGAATGTGTCAGGTTGATAACCTGAAGCATCTTAATGACCATAAAGAAGACCAAGCATACACGGTAATTTTAAATAAAAGGATACAGAAAGTGTTTATTCTATGCCCACTGCTCAACACAAACGTACAATTTTAAAGACTTTTGTGTCAGTAACACATTATTATACATTTAGGCCTTGCATGAATTATGGTTTTCATTGGTTTATATAACTTTGCTTTCTAGACCCTCTCTGTATCGTAGCCTATTACAGTTGAGGCTTTATTAGAACTAAATGAAACCTTACTATTCTGAAAATAGTCTGTAAAGGAGATGTCTCACCAGTTCAGTCTAGTTTTCCCAGTATTTCCCATCAACGAGGGTTTCTCAGGAGTTTTGTTATTGGTGAGTACTTACTCACCATCTCTTCTCGGGCGGCCCCTCTTCCCTTCATGTCATGCAGGAGACCTCGTATGTCCTAACTCTATTATCTAAGATTCATGAAGCATAACCTCTCTCTCATGAGCAGATTTTCAAAAAGATACAAGCAGCTAAATTCGATCATGAGTGGAAGATCACATGAACAAAAGCAGCAGTTTGTCTGGACGAAGGGGTTACGAAAAAAGCAACCAAACACGTTGAAATTTGTATCTTTAAGCGTTTCTCCAACAAATACAGAATCAGAGCAAAGATTAGACCGTATATATATTTTCAAAGTTTAAATTTAGAATACTGTGACAGTGAAGTACCTCCTTCCAAAAAATAAACACTTCCTCATGTTAATTGTGAATGATTATTTAAAAATTCCAAATCTTGGCTTTTAATGCTGATACATGGTAACTCGGTAAAAGGAAATTAGTGTTGAAGTTAGTCCATTCTATGCTTCCTAACCTCTGTTTTTTGCTTGTTGTACTTTTGCATTAATTTAGGGCACCTAATCACAAGGCTTTAAAAATATTAACTTGAAGTACGTGAAATGAAAAGCATCGGGAAGCATTTCATGGAATAATACTCAGCAATAAAAAGGAACAAACTATTGATATCCCAGGGAATTATGTGGTAAAAAGCCAGTAACCAGGGGATACATACAGTATGTTAAGGACTGAATTGTTCCTTCCCCAGAAATTCATACATTGAAGGCCTGATCCCCAGTACCTCAGAATGTGACTATATTTTCAGATAGGGCTTTGACTACATTCAAATGAGGCCATTAGAGAGGTTCCTAATCCAATCCTTACAGGAGGAAGTTTGGACACACAGAGAAGGTAAGTATGATTACTAAAAAAGGACAAGATGAGGCATCCTTGCGCTGATGAAAATTCCCTATGTATGGACTGTGGTGTTAGACAAAGCTAGTCACATGATCCAATTTTATAGAACTAAAAATATACCCACACAAGTACTAGTAAAACAAGGGAAAGCTGAATAAGATGGTAGAATACATGAATGTCCATATTCTGGTTGTTATATTGTAAAATAACTTTGCAAAATGTTACTGAGGAAGACTGGGTAATGGGTGCATGGGATCTTTCTGTATTACTTCTATAACTGCATGTAAACCTAAAATTATGTTAGTAAAAAACTCAACTAAATAAAAGGCATTGGCAACCAAGATGTCCTTCAACGGACGAATGGATAAACAAACTGGTAATCCATATAATAGAATATCATTTACAATTTAAGAAAATGAGCTATCAAGCCACAGACAGTCATAGAGGGGTCTTAAATGCATGTTACTAAGTAAGAAAATGTCAATTTCAAGAGACTATATACTGTATGATTCCAACCATACGACATTCTGGAAAAGGCAAAACTATGAAGACAGTGAAAAGATCAGTGGTTGCCAGGAGTCTGGGAGAAGAGAGGGAGGAATGGGTGAAGGATAGGGGATTTTTAGAGCAGTGAAACCATTCTGTATAATACTGTAATGATGCATATATTCATGTGTTTGTCCAAACCTATAGAATGTATACACAAACAGTGAACTCTAGTGTAAACTATAAATTGATTGATACTGATTTTTGAGACAGGGTCCTGCTGTCACCCAGACTGGAGTGCAGTGGTGTCATCTCAGCTTACCGCAACCTTCACCTCCTGGGCTCAAGTGGTCCTCCCATCTTAGCTCCTGAGTAGCTGGAACTAGAGGCATGCACCACTACACTCAGCTTTCTTTTTTTTTTTTTTTTTTGGTGAAAATAGTTTCACCATGTTGCCCAGACCGGTCTCAAACTCCTGGGCTCATGCGATCTACCCACCTCAGCCTCCCAAAGTGCTGGGATTACAGGCATGAGCCACCACACTCGGCCCACAAAACTATGGATTTTAATAATATATTAATATTGGCACATCAATTGTAACAAATATATCACACTAATGCAAGATGTTAATAATAAGGGAAACTGGGGGGTAGGGGATGGGGATGGGGTTGAGAGGGTATTATATTTCTGTAAACCTAAAACTGCTCGACAAAATAAACTCTCTATATTTTTTAAAAGGTACTGATCACACTTCTACCCTAAACCCCCTAAAGTCTACATTCTACATTCTACCTGTCAGCTGAACTACTTTGCAGACTCGTCAAATATTAGAGTCACAAGAGACCCCAGAGATCAGCTAATCTAGTGGCTCCCAAGTAAGAGTTTTTGACTGTAATAATGGGTAACATTATTGCAGAGAGGGAATCATAAAAGCATCCACAGTAAGTCTGCATACTGAAATATTCAGTTAACTTTCCCTTGTCTGGGACCCTATCAACTCCATATGGAAACTCTGGTTATCTCATCTACAAGAGAAGCTCTCAACTAGCAGTTTTACATGACTTTAAAGAACTCTAAAGAGAATGTGATTCTTAATAATGCAATTTGATTGAAAAATATGTCATCATAGGAGGTTCATAGGAGAAGATGATAAAAGGAGTCCTCAATGTAAGTTATGACAGTCCAGATTTGTCCAACACCTCCTTTTACAGCTTGGAAAACTAAGGTCCGGGAGTTTAAAACAACAACTTCAAGGTCATAGGACAAATTAAGAGCAAGGGAAGCCTGAAGGGAACCCTGCAGACTCAGAGTGCAGTTCTCACCCACTCCCAGTTCTGACCTTTCATTATTATTATTATTATTTTGTTTTTTTTGAGATAGAGTCTTGCTCTGTCGCCAGGCCGGAGTGCAGGGCGCAATCTCGGCTCACTGCAACCTCTGCCTCCCAGGTTCAAGCAATTCTCCTGCCTCAGCCTCCTGACTAGTTGGCACTAGAGGGGCGCACCACCATGCTCAGCTGATGTTTGTATTGACACTAGAGATGGTGTTTCACCATGTTGGCTATGATGGGCTCGATCTCTTGACCTCATTATCCATCCATCTTGGCCTCCCAAAGTGCTGGGATTACAGGTGTGAGCCAACACATTTGGTCTCTGGTTTTTCAATACACAGTCCTGGCTTATATCCTCTCTCTGGACTCTCCTCATATCTTCCAGTACAAATCTATGGTGCCTGTGTGACTGACTACAGTTTAAGTATTATTTACATAAAAATGGTCTGCAGCAGTTAGGTCTTTCTTAACTTTGTCCTTTAAAATATCCTTGACTGATATGGAATGCGATATTCTCAGAAATGTGCCTGATTGCTAGCTTCTATCTGGTTGAAAGATTCCAAATAACTCATTAAAAATTATGGAGGACGTGTGAACCTACAGGATGTCATGGAGTGGAACTGCTGGAGTAAAGGAGTGGTTAATGGAATTACATTCACACTTTAAGGCTTGAGGCAAAACTAGCTCTTAACAGGAAGACAAGAACGGACTCTTCTAAATCCTCAGATACACGTGCTAAACTAATTCAAATCTTTGGAAACTAGAATTAGCCTCTGTCTCCTGAACAGTGACACATGATAAACATGAAAAGCTCACAAGTGATCTGAACCTCATTCCTCCCTCTGTGGATCGGGATACTTTTGACAAGTGTTTAGGGTGTCATTGGTGTTTAACTGGTGCTGTCTGTGTGTGTGTCCTCATTGGCCATTTTAGGTAGGAATGAGACAAACAGGATTGTCATGTGTGCTCTGTAACGATGGGGCTATGGCATAGGGACACGGAAATCAGGAGCAAGAAAATGGCATATTGGTCAATGGCTCAGATTCCAGAGTCAGATGATCCTGAGTTTGATCCCCAGTCTCATCACTTACTTGCTTATATTCTTAGATGAGTCACTTAGTCACAGGAAGAAGTGGTGAGCCCACTATGTGCCTGCCATGTGCCAAACATTATTCTACACACTGAAGAAGCAACAATGAACAAAACCAATAAAGCATTTACCAAGCAGGAGTTTAGTCCTTACTGGGGACAGAGAGGGAGTCAGACAGTAATTAAGCAACAAAAGCAAATTTCAGATTGTGGTAAGTTCCAAGAAAAAATAAAGTATCTTCCACCTAGACGGTTCCTAGGTGGAAGATATTTTTAATCGGGTGATTAGGAAAGGCTTCTGTAAGGAAGTGATGAAAAAAAGGAATTGTTTTGTTTGTTTTAGAAGAAATGGGGTTTCACCATGTTAGCCAGGCTGGTCTCAAACTCCTGGCCTCAAGTGATCCACCTGCCTCGTACTCCCAAAGTGCTGGACTTACAGGTACAAGCCACCGTGCCCAGCCTGAAATCTGAATAAAAAATATCTGGCCGTTCAATGTGTCAGAAGAGTTTTCCAGGGAGACAGAAGAGAAAGTGCAAAGATCCTGAGACAGGAATGAATTTGGTGTATGTGGGGAAGAAAAATGAAGGAAGGCCAATGTGCTTGACAGGACCAAAGCCAACAAGAAAAAGTGGTAGAAAAATAAGTAAGATTATACATGTATAACACTTAATACAGTGTCTGACATATAACTAGAGCTCTACAAGTGACAACTTAATAAGTGGAAGAATATAAGGACAGCTTTTGCTGGTAAATCCCAATAACTATAGGTATCTTCAGAGCCAGCATCCATTGGCAATCACTGATCAAACCAAACACTTTTACATTCATCCTTTAATGTATTTTATATTTCCTTCAAAGGCAGCTGTACTTAGTGTAGAAATACATGTTCTCTAAGTGCAGAGCGACCACTCATCAAATGCTGTTTATAAAGATTCCTTCTCAGTGATGCACACTTTCTGCCAAGGCTCAGCATAAGGCTCATGCCAAGATACATATTTGCCCAATAAGCCATAATGGTTTAATATATCAGGTCGAAAATCCACCATTTATATTTACCATGTTATGTGAATTAATCCTGTATTCTGAAACTATCATTAGAGCTGCTTTCAGTATAATTAATCAGCATGGAGCCTCTTGAAATTATTCTGCATGAAGAAAGTGATCGCAGCTCAGGCCCCTAGCATTCTGTTGGTAGCGAATTTAATTGCAAGATGTGCTATTTGTCAAAACAATATAACAATGTAAGTACATCCAAGACAGGGGGTGGGAGTCAATGGAGGAGAAATAAAGGAGGGCATATTCTTATCCCTTTTATGTAAGTGTATTTAAAGCAGACGGAAACTGCAGAGGTCAGGCATGTATTTTAAGAATCCTCTAATCATTCCCTATGACATATGGATCCAGAGATACCATGGCTTCTGAAACAAACAGCAAGGTTCTCCAAAATTTCTAGAATTTACTCAAAAAGGCAGAGAGTTGCCTTTTAATGTCATAACTCATGTCATCATTTTTAAAAGCAAGACACATTTTTGGTGGGAATTTGGGATGAATAACCTGGTGGTTTCTCCTCTTTACTATCCAAATGACTAAGACATGAAGGAATATTGTTTGCCTCCTTAGATAAATATGAGGTAAACATGAGTTTTGTGTTTGCTCTTCCCTCTGCTCAGAACCCTCTCTGGCTCTTCCCAGGATGATTTATCCTTATTCTTGATCTCTGAACTTGAATGTCCTCACCTCAGAATGCTTTCCTGGTCACTTACTTTAAGAGAGGTTTTCCCCCTTCTCTACTAAAAAAATACAAAAATTAGCCAGGGGTGCTGGTGCATGACTGTAGTCCCAGCTACTCAGGAGGCTGAGGCAGGAGAATCGCTTGAACCCAGGAGGCAGAGGTTGCAGTGAGCCAAGATGGCGCCAGTGCACTCCAGCCTGGTAACAGAACCAAACTCTGTCTCAAAAAAAAAAGAGAGAGAGCTTTTCATCTCCCATCCCACACTGTTTTTCTCTCTCATAATGTCCTGTTTAATTTTCTTTATAGCAGAAGTTAGAATTTTTAATATTTGTAATTGTTAATTTGTACACATCTTCACTGTGGCAGCTGACGGCAATTATTCTGCTTACACCCATTTTCTTGTGTTCATGGGCTGCCCAGCTAGACCATACAAGCCTCCCTGTGGTTGTATATGACCATGTGACTGATTTCTAGCCAATGAAAATGAGAAAATTTGTAAGCCAAGGGTTTTAAAGAGCACATGGCACCCTTCATGTGCCCTTCTCCCATCAGAGGACTTGATAAAGACAGAGGATACTATAGAATAGGAGAGGCATAAAACAAAAGGATCCCAGGTCCCCAAATAACCTCAAGGACAATACCTGCTTGTCAACAAGGAACACCTGCCTTGTACCATTATATGAGCAAGAAATAACCTTCAGCTACAGGTGAGCCATTCAGTATTATATGGTCTATTTGCTACAAGAGCTAGTATCATCCCAAGAAGAATATAAGTTTCATTAGGGCAAAGACCTTATCTTTCTTGTTCATCATGATAGACTCACCACTTAGCACTTCAATAAATATTACTGAATGCATGCATGCATGCACATGTGCAGAACTATATCTTCTACTCACGTTCATATATAGTTATAGATCTAATATTTATATGTGAATATAGGTTTATAGCCAATGGAAAAACTTTATTGAAGAGATAAGATGAATTTAGAAATGTATACTTGACTTCAGTCTCCAGGTATTACGGTATCTACTGCAATGACAGCTTGAACCCGATTCTTGTTCTTCCCTTACCACCCTCATTCTGCCAGTCTCCAGAAGGAAAGCTACTGATAAAGATTTAAATCTTAAGGTTGAATTGTCTGACTCCTGTCAGTTAAAAACCAGACCGTGGCATGGTTTTAACATAGTCCTTTGACATTAGCATCTTTTTAGTGTCAAGATGAAGAAATGGGCTCGTTTAGTCATAAGTGGATTTCTCACTGTGTCATGAGCTATTTCCATCCCCAACTTGCTCCCCTTCTCTTTCCTCCAGCCTTCTTCATACTCACCAGTCCTGAACAAAGCCAGTATCCGCTGTTGTATTTAAGCAAATTTCTTACCCTAACCACAGCCTAGGGATTTCAAAAGAAAGCATCCATTGTAAATTAAAAAAAAAAAAAAAAAAAAAAAAAGATTGTGCCAGATTTTCTACAAGGTTTATTCCATACTGCCTTAAAGTATGAACACAGCCCAGCTCTGCAGAAAGTGATTAATTTCTTGAAAACACTAAGGTCACACTAATTGACATGACCTGTGTAATTAAGCAATCTCTGTTTACACAGCAGAAGCCCAGCCGCTGTGAAGCTGAGTTTGCTTGACAGAATGTCTTTCCATGTCAAGAGATCAACAACCTTTCTTATGTCCTCCTCAGTCACCTGCACAGGCCCCTGACTGCTGTTCAGAGCAGATGCGCTCCGGTGTTGCTATATGAAGATCAGGCTGGCCGGCAAGCATGCAAAGTGAGATGGAGGAAAGCAACGGCAGTGACCACTGCACAGATCCTGCTTAGGAGCGAAGAGAGGGCGTCTTCAGTCAGATGTGCCAGGACTCAGGTTTTCAGTATAACTGGTAAAAGCCACATTGACATGTAAGGAAGAGACCAGAGACTTTTTGTGCCAGAAAGACACTCTTTCACTCACCCTCAGAAGCAACAGAGACATAAAAATATTCGAAACCAGCCTCCCATTAGTGTGCTATGAGAAAAATGCTGAAAAGTGTATGTCTTATTCATAAGCAATCTTCAACCAATATCATTATGACACACACCTCTGTAGCCAGGACAGCTACAGCAAAGACTAATCCTCTTCGTCTTGGTTCGGTCTTAAGACTTGGGAAATGTAGTATGATTTCTTAGCAGACCACTCTGAGATGTCTTGGTGGCACTTTATTCATGCCCCATCTAGGTGAGGGGCTCTCTTGCCTTGCAGAACTGACCAAACCCCTTACAGGTTAAGTGAAGCTCACATTGCCTGCTAAATAATAGCTTGTTTTTCTAAAATCCCTGCAAGTAAAAATTGATAAACGCTGTAGCTGTACTCTGGAAAAATGTTCATGTTCCCTCACTTCCACACAACTCTACCCTCTGCATGAGGAACTTTGGTTGTGTGTCAACGTTCTTCATGCAGATGGCACCTTTAGGCTCTACTGGGACAAACACCTCTTTCGAAGATCCCTCTCAGGCTTTCCTGGGATTCCAGTACATATTTATGGGGGGTCATTATGCCTCTCAGATGTTACAAGATCTCCTTATAGCCTCACTAAATATCTGCTTACAGACTATGGACAATTTCTTTTTTGTTCCAAAACATCAGAAAATATCTGAGTCAGACTGCTTGGGTTATACCACTGCCTTACCATTTAGTAGCTGTGTGACTTTGGGTAAATTGCTTAACTGTTCTAAATCTGTTTCCTCATTTTTAAAACAGGAATAATCCACATTTCCATATTCTTAACAAGGGTATTTTGAAGATAAACATGATAACTCATGTAAAATACTTTGCATAATGCCTCTCACTAAAAAAGCACCAAATAAATGTTAGCTTTATCATCATCATCGCTATCAATATAAATATAAGCACATAAAGGTAAACACATGGACACATGCATTTATACACGTGAACATGGAACATGCTGAATATAGACACAGTCATCTTCCCAGCATTTAATGCAGTTAGGAATGAACCAAGACAGAGAACCTAAGAAGCTTGGGATGGAGGCAAAATAAACCAACAGAAAAACACCTGAGGATGACAGTGAGTTCAGTTTGGGGCTGACTGAGTTGAAGTTCCTGGAAATATCCAGCAGACATCTGGACAGTTAGATCTAAACCTGGGTGTCAGGTCTCAGATATTCTGATGCCAAAGTCCTCAATGCATAAATAGTGGTTAAGATGCTGTGAGTGGAGAAGATACTGGAAAGAGCCTATAAAATGGGAAAAGATCTGGACCTCAGAAGGAGACTAGGAGAACACCGACATTTATAGAAAGGCAAACAAATAGCATCCCTTGTAGGCAGTTCAGAATGAGCGACTGTTGTTACGTAATTCAAGAAAAAAAATGGATTCAAAAAGGGTGTAATGGCTGCCAGCATGAAATAATACAGAGAGAGGTAGGAGTGAATAGTCATGAAAGAGAGAAAGACTGAAGAAAAAATAAAAGGTTGGGTTAGAGAGATTTGAGGTTTTGCTTTAACTCTCGAGGCAATTCATCCATCCTCTAATTACACAAATATCTATGTGCCTGCATGCATGAAAGCCAATGTTGATTATGTAAAAATAATAAAGAAATGTATTAATGTATAGGGATACAAAATAAAATGTGTCCATGTTCATTCTGCCATGGGTTCCTCCATCCTCTTCTAGGCGGCAAAGAGTGGGTGATGGGAAACAAAGCAGGTTACACCTGAGATCCGATAAGGAATTTGTCATTGTTAATAAAGAAAGACATGGTTCATCTTTAACTCAAAAACTGACTCTATGGTGGCCAAGGTAGCTGCCCCTATTGATCTATTTTAGGACCCATTTGAGAATCACAGGCAAGAGCATTGTCAGTGTCAGAGTTCAGATAAATCATATTTATTTGAAAGACAGTATGGACTTTGTGCTGGGCAGCTCTCACGCTTAATCAAAGTGTGCACTTTTTGGGACAGTGGCACTGTCACCAGTAAGAGCTTGTCAGAGGTTATTAGATATAGGACTAACTCAGTAGTTCTCAGTCAGGGGCCATTTTGCCTCTTCCCTCTCCACCAGGGGACATTTGACAATGTCTGCAGATATTTTTGGGTGTCATGATTGGGAGGTAGATGTTCTCTACTAGCATCTACAGGGTAGAAGCCAGTGACACTGCTAAACATCCTATAATGCATGGGGGCATCCCCCACAATTCCCCTAAAAAAGGGTTATCCAGTCTAAAATGTTAACTGTGCCCAGGTTGAGAAACCCTAGACTGAACTCATGATCCATCTTCAGTTTATCACATAGATTTTCTCCAAAGGCATGCATTTGTATTTTATCACTTACAAATTAGCTATACACGCAAAATATTGCTTTCTTTCATATGCAGTGATATAAGCAGAATTGTCATTTTTACTCCATTTTACAGTTGAGGAAACTGAAGCGCCAAAGGATTATAAGACTTTCCAGATATCTATGTTGTGCCTCCTCATCTCAGTAGCCCTTCCACTAAACAAAGAATAACTATTCTGTTTGCAAAATAGAAGCTTTGTAGATGCTCTCAAAAATAATAGACTAAATTGGTTTCTCATCTTGTATAAGAGGTATATTTCTATAATTCAACCTTTTCAGACATTTTACCAGTAGGTTCCACATAGAAAAGAGAGCCCCTGGAAGTTCTACATGAATGCTCTTTAAGGTTCCCAATGTCATCAAAGTCCATCCCAAACTCTGCTGCCGTAAGAGGTACAGCAGAGTTAATCCTGGTATACATTAGGCATTAGACATGTTTATTAGACATACATTGTTTCATGCCCAGCTATACTTTGTTCCTAACCCAAGCTTTGGTCAAAAGAAATATAAGGCTCATGTCAAGACCAAAGAAAGCTACAAAACAGTTTATTCCAAACTTCCGCCTCATGTAGGGAGACCCTAAGCAACACACACTTATAGCACCACATGTGTGGTTTTGCCAGCTTAATTGCAAAGCTGACTCAAACATAACACAAAAAAATCCTCTATGGGAATGAGAACAAGAAGTTTGAAGTCAGAAGATGACCAGAGAAAATATTTTCCAAGAAACTAGAAACCTCCCCATTTCTGACTGGGCATGGTGGTTCACGCCTGTAATTCCAGCACTTTGGGAGGCTGAGACAAGTGGATCATGAGGTCAGGAGATCGAGACCACCCTGGCTAACATGGTGAAACCCTGTCTCTACTAAAAATACAAAAATATTAGCCAGGCATGGTGGCGGGCACCTGTAGTCCCAGCTACTTTGGAGGCTGAGGCAGGAGAATGGTGTGAACCCGGGAGGCGGAGCTTGCAGTGAGCCGAGATCACGCCACTGCACTCCAGTCTGGGCAACAGAGTGAGACTCCATCTCAAAAAAAAAAGAAACCTCCCCATTCTTGTGTGTCAAGACAAAAGGTGGTGAGGCCAAGATGATGATTTTAGAGAAATACCTCAGAATCTCAGGAGACATGACTTTTTTTCTACTGCATTTGTTCTTTAATGAGACTAGTAAGTCTCACCTCCTTAAAATAAATCATCTTGGAGACTAAGAGATATTGACATCCCCAATCAATGCTCAAGATCATCTTTCCTTTTTCCCATCAGAGAATGAAGGTGCAGCTAATATTTTTCAAGATCCTCTCAGAGATCATACATTTCAATCTACACTTAAAGCTGACTAAATATACTTAAAAGCATATTTTAAACACCATGCTGTTTCCCTGATGGACCATATGAGCATACATAAATGGATCGTTGCTCTGACAGGGAAACTAACATTGACCATGCAAATAATTTAGCCATGCCATCAGGTGGAGAGTAGCACAAGGGTCTAAAACTTTGCAACTCAAAGTGTGGGCCATGGCTTTGGCATCATGCAGGAGCTTGTTAGGAATGCAGAATTCCAGTCCCACCCCAGACCTCTATTAGCATTTTAAAAAGATCCTCAGGGGATTTTCAGCACTTTTAAGTTTGAGAAGCACCACGTCTAGACTCAACAACCTTTCCTAAAATCCAAGTACCATTTTGTGTCTTAGAAGTAAATGCGGCTGGGCACAGTGGCTCACAGGCCAGGCACAGTGGCTCACGCCTGTAATCTCAACACTTTGGGAGGCCAAGGCGGGCGAATCACAAGGTCAGGAGATCGAGACCATCCTGGCTAACTTGGTGAAACCCCGTCTCTACTGAAAATACAAAAAATTAGCCGGGCGTGGTGGCAGGCGCCTGTAGTCCCAGCTACTGGAGAGGCTGAGGCAGGAGAATGGTGTGAACCTGGGAGGCGGAGCTTGCAGTGAGCCAAGATGGCGCCACTGCACTCCAGCCTGGGTGACAGAGCAAGACTCCGTCTCAAAAAAAAAAAAAAAAAAAAAGAAGTAAATGCATTTGTTTGTGAGTCCTCTTCCCTTAGTAAATGTATAATTAAGGACATTTCTGAAACAGAACTGTTATCCATATCATTTTAGAGATGTTATGCTTCCTAACATCTCTGCTCATTTACAATAGGCAGCTACCACTAACAATTTCCATGATTGGAAGAGGTGAGCAGAGAGAAGCAAAGGAAGAGAAAACCATAATTGTAAAGCAGAGCAGTTTTACCAGTTGTAATCTTTACTGTTTTTGTTGTTGTTGTTGCTGTTTTGATTTTTTGGTGGGTGGTATAGGGTCTTACTCCGTTACCCAGGCTAGAGTGCAGTGGCATGATCTCAGCTGCAGCCTCCACCTCCTGGTTTCTAGTGATCTTCCTACCTCAGCCTCCCGAGTAGGTGGGACAACAGGCAAATTCACCACATCCAGCTAACTTTCGTATTTTTCTGTAGGGTTGGAGTTTCACCATGTTGGCCAGGCTGGTCTTGAACTCTTAACCTCAATCTGCCCACCTCAGCCTCCCAAAGTGCTAGGATTACAGGCATGAGCCACTGTACCCTGCCTCTTTATTCTTATGTGCTGGTTTTCTGCATACAAAATTTTAGGCAAAGAATTCATCATTTCTATTTCCTTTACTTAATCTTTGGGGGTTTAGGCGTGTGAGTCCATTCAGGAAGCCAAAACTAGACTCAAAGAACACCATTGTCACAACCAGTGAGCACAGGTGGTACAGTTTCCACTCTTCTATCTTCTAAACAACTCCTAGATTGCAGATACCTGGGGGACCCACGGCCTCAGCTGCTATTTGCCTCTGGGAAAACAATTACATATCTTCTGCCTAAGACTTTTTTATCCTGTCCTGATATTCATGCCGTTATTGAGATTCAAGAAAGACAAGTCAGACCCACCTGGAATCTCCGCATGTCACGTGGGTTTCCTGCATTCTTTAGGCAATTTTGGTTACATTTGAGGAAGAATTTCAAGAAGAACCTGTGAAGAAACAAATCATCATGGTTAGCATTTCGGTTTCTGACATGGGAGGGAAAAAAGAGGTAAGTCACCCCTGGGTTGTGCATTGGATTCTCTTTACATGTTTTCTGAAATATTCAGCATGGTGTTAGAGCCAGTATTTAATCTGTGGCCTTAGCCTTTGTTTTGTATCCACGCTGGACCTTCCTTATGACACAAACACTCTCAGCACTGCCAACAGATCTCACAGAGGAATTAAGCTCCAAGGAAATATTTTCACTCATACAGAGGGAAGGCTTTCATCATAATTTAAGATAGGTTCCAATTGGACATAACTGTCTGAGAATTACTCATGGTCCTCAACAACAACATGGAATTTAAGCCCTATAAACTCACAGATGATGAACTGGCAAATACATGGTGGATGAACACAAGGATTTGGTAAACATTTTTTATCTTAGTCTGTCAAGTAAAATGTTTCAATTAGTAGTACCCATGAGAAATAAGGAAAATTCACAAACTAAACTCCTTTGACTTCTTAAATAGCTCCTGAATGTTTTTTTTTTTTTTTAAACTGTCTGCTGTAGACAAGAGCTAGCTGTGACTGAATAAAGATTTTCCTGCCTCACTGCCACCTTGGTTTCTGAATTGTTTCTATAGTGAGATTCATGGGTTTTACTTGCTAGGGTGACCAAAGGTCCTAATTTGCCAAGAAAAATCCCAGTTTATACCAGCCATACTGGTGTATGTATTAATAGTGCCTACTTTAACTCTCAAAAATGTCTCAGTGTGGGTGATAAATTATATGGTCACCCTATAACTTTCTGAGTTATTTCTTATGTAATCATCACAGTTGTTAAAGTCTATCATGGAAAAGCAGCAGCTACTAAAAGTGTCATATTCAGGCAATCATGTCTGCCACCTGTAATTAAATCCTCTACCTGCCCAGGTTTGGGAAAAGAAGTATTTCCAAAGATACCTAAGTTTTGCCATCTCTTTTACTACCAGGCCTAGATGTGATGTGCTTGTGGATTTCAGGCCCAAAGGTTCCCTAAAAATATCAAAATGCATTAAAATGCTGGTCAACTGAATTCTTGTTGTAATTCAATTGTCTTCCGCTTTCTTCCACTTCAAGTCCACACTGGAGTAAAATCCCCACCTCAACACAAATAGATTATGAAGAACTATCACCCCATGATGCCTCAGTCTGAATTTGGCTCTGACTACAACGTCTGTCAATCATGTAACACTGGGGTCCTCTATAACAAGGGCACTACACGAAGATATACAGAGTTCAGCCAATTTCTGAACATGAAACTGAGAGAAGTCCCAGATGAATCCCTCTCCTCCCTGGTCTCTTAGAATCTGCCAAGATGGGAGTATGTTGTGGCAATCATTCTTTAGAGACAAACAATGGCTTTTTCAACCAAAAGAGTAACATTTAAAAATGCAAACATCTTCCTAAAATGACTTTTTAACACCACACAACATTTGACTGACCATCAATGAAAGCAGGCCTGTAAATAATCACTTGCCACTACTTTCAGATTCTCTCCACAGAAGCCAAAGTTGATCAACCTTTTGTCCAAGACAAATGGCTTACAGAATACTGCTGAAGCCCAGCTGTGTGAAACAAAATCCGATTTTGAGCTCCCCTTTCCCATTACCAAGACCCACGCTGTCCTTGCACAGGACAATCAGCCAGTCACTGATTCTTGCCCACTTTCAATATGATAGGTTTGGTACAGGAAGGGGATTGAGGGAGTGGCCCAAATCCTAAGTGCCTTTGCAATGTTTTATTGATCTGAGCTCTCAGAAGGCAAGTGCTGGGTAGTCCTGCTGATCTACCCAGCAGGGCTTTCAGAAACTATTTAATACAGTGGAGCTGATAGTTGTGATCCTATCTTGATGGGGTTCAATCCTATATCCATAGACACTGAAGACATGAAAACTGGCTGCTGCTTTCTAGAACAACCAGTTAGAAGGGCATATTTCTAAGCTACCTCGAGCACCAGGAGAGGGCTGATTATCACTAAATTGACAACAAGACTGGGTGTGATATGGTGAAAGGCCACAGTCATTAGAAACACCCAGAATAATGAGATTCATATCCTGACTCTGACAGGTACTGCCTGTGTGACTTTGGATAAGGAGCTGAACTTCTCTGCACCACACTTTCCTTATCTATAAACTGGTATAATAACAGGCCTTACTGTGTGGGGAAATTGTGAATAAGAGATAAGGCAGAGTAACACATACACGGTAGGTACGCTGATGGCGGCAGTCATAAGAAATGGCTTCCGTGTATTGGGAGCTTACCTTGTGCTCAGTTCAATGCTAAGAACAAATCCATTTTCTCATACAACCCTCCTAAGTAACCTCTGCTATTAATCCCATTTTATAGATAAGGAAACTGAGATTCAGAGAAGTGAAATAACTTGCCCAAAAGCTAGGAAGGCACCTCTGGACTCCCCAAAAAGGAAAATTAATTGAATTACTCAGCAGGATCTGACTCATCTATAAGAGGATATAAAATTTTTTAAAAATCATCCCTGCATACATAGTGCCCAGCATAAGACCTAGAACCGAGTGGGTTTTCAGTAAGTACTTGCTCAACTAAATGTAGTCTAGGCTCTCCAAGGGATAGAAATGAGGGCGTTTTTACAGTAAAGACAGCAGTAGAGTATACTGGGCAAGAGCTTGCATTGGAGCTAAGACAAGCCTGGGTAAATTTCAACAATTCCCTGAACCTCAGTGTTCAATTCAAATTCAGACAGTGTAGCTCCAGAGACTGTACTCTTAACCATCATGATGCAGTAGTTTTAGTAATGACAGAAGTAGTGCAGTAATGATGTTAATACTAATTGTACCATTGATAGCAATCGTACTATAACAGCAATTTTGCTAATAAGAGTAAATAAGACTAATCAAACTACTAAGAGTAATTATTAGTATCATGATTTCCACAAACAATAGCAATGTGAACATGATGGAGGTAGACATCATTGCCATTCTCCCTCCAGAGGGGCCCCGGCTTGCTTCCCCAGGGTTAGTAATATTTGCCGCCTGTGTGTGTTTAAGCCATTTGAGCCCAGACCCGACAGCCAGATTCAGGTTGTGCTAGAAGGAGCTGTCAGCACACCCTCTGACTTCTTCAAGTCAGACAACTGCTAGCCACCATGAGGGGGTCCATCTGGTGCCAAAATGAATTTTGAAAGACAGGCAAACAGGACACCAGCTCTGCCAGGGAGAAACAGAATCAAGGGAGCAGGGGATCTTCTGCCTCAAAGATGAGCCGGGGCAGGGCGCCTGTCAGCAGCCCATCGTTAGCACAAAAGCTATGCCGGGCACACACCAGATCTCTGTTACCCTAAGCTGGCCTGTCACTTGGCATGCTGGCAGAGTCCCCCGCCTGCCCCCTCAACAGTGGATCACTTGCTGAAATTGAAAGCTTGACCATCTGTCGTGGGGAAGACACGGCCGTCAACTGGTGCCTGAGGCCTCACACAAGCCCTTATGTGGCAAAGACGCTCTGAAGGGCCAATTCTTTTGGGGAAAGCCAACCCTACCCCAGAGGGAGCCTCAGAAATTCTTTCAAAGTTTTCCCCTAAGTAAAAGCCAAGGGCCTGACCCTTTTGGATTACACTTCCTTAAAGGAACTGAGAGGAGTTAGAAGGAGGAGTTAAAAATATCCCCACTGAGAGACAGACATGGCACACGAATTTGGGGGATGACTTATCAGGCTAAGTTTATAAGGCCTTTGTAAACCAGGGGACACGTGCACGTCTGCTGGCCTACGGAGAAGATCTCAGATTCCGAGGGGGCTTTTAACAAAGTGGAGGTTATTGTAACTCAAAACCTCACTTTTGTCTAATGAATTGCCGCATTTTGTGAGGCAGGTGTGTTTGATAAAGTGTTGTCAGGAGAAAAAGTGTGGCAGCCTTACCCCAACTGTGGGAAACTGACCCGCAGCAGGACAAAGCCCCTATTGACCCTGTAGAGTTCCAAGGAGTTCCATAAACTCCAGGAAACAGCCTGACCAGGATCAAACTCCTTTTTAACTCAAGTCTTTATTTTTTTTTTATTTTATTTTTTTTTGAAGGGGGAGGGAAGGAGGTAACGAGAAACTCAACATCTTTCTGTTAACTTTCAGTACGAATAATATCTTGTGTTCATGTAATGCGTTAATTATTCAGAGCACTTATATTCCCAATATTTCACTAAATCTTCATGGAATTTCTATAAATTAGGCACACCAGGAATTATCAAAGCCATTCGAAAGGCAAGAAAACAAAGACAACAAAATTAAGGGATTTATCTACAGTCAACAACCAATCTCGTAAATTGACCAAAGGACTAGTCATGGTTTGTGTTTTCCATGAACTCTAGCATTTTATAAGTGATCTTAACCATCACTTAATCTAACCTCATCCTTTTGCCTGTGAGAAAAATGAGATATCAGAAGACATGACAATATTCACGTAGTTAATAATGAATATCAGAGCTGGAACAGTAATCCACATGTCCTGATGTCTAGTTATATGATTTTCCCAACATAATATTAAGTCTCGCTCAGTCGCCCAGGCTGGAGTGCAGTGGTGCGATCTCGGCTCACTGCAAGCTCCGCCTCCCGGGTTCAGGGCATTCTCCTGCCTCAGCCTCCCGAGTAGCTGGGACTACAGGCGCCGGCCACCACGCCCGGCTAATTTTGTTTTGCATTTCTTAGTAGAGACGGGGTTTCACAGTGTTAGCCAGGATGGCCTTGATCTCCTGACCTCGTGATCCGCCCGCCTCGGCCTCCCAAAGTGCTGGGATTAGAGGCGTGAGCCACCGCGCCCGGCCATGCCTGCGCTCTTAAACTGTTTAGTCTACTACCTCCAATAGGAAAGTGACAGTCATAAAACCAAAAGTGACATCCTATTAAAAGTTGTATTTAGGTTCATCAATCAGGCCAGTGTAGGACATGAGCCCATCATGGAACTAACTGAAGCCAACACAAACATTTATAGAACAAAATTGCTTATTCAATGACATACCTGTACCACCTTTTACCAACCAACAGATATTAGTATCTAGTTTGACTAGTTTCCATGTGACCAGCATGGTACTCAAGACCAAAAGGCACCTCTGGACTCCCCAAAAAGGAAAATTAATTGAATTACTCAGCAGGATCTGACTCGTCTACAAGAGGATATAAAATTTAAAAAAAATCATCCCTGCATACATAGTGCCCAGCATAAGACCTAGAACCGAGTGGGTTTTCAGTAAATACTTGCTCAACTAAATGGAGTCTAGGGACTCCAAGGGATAGAAATGAGGGCGTTTTTACAGTAAAGACAGCAGTAGAGTATACTGGGCAAGAGCTTGCATTGGAGCTAAGACAAGCCTTAAATTTCAACAATTCCCTGAACCTCAGTGGCTTCATTAAAACATGAGAATAATAGTACCTCTCTCCTAGGATCACTACGCAGCTTTCACCATAATTCTAGCTTTACTCCTTAATTAATTGGGTGACTTTAGATAAATTATTTAACCTCTCTGTGCCTCAATTTTTTCATCCGTAAGATGGGAGGAACATTAGAACCTACTTTAAAGAGTTAAGAGAATTAAATGAGCTAACATACATGGAGTGTTGAAATAGTACCTGCCATAGAGGAAGTGATAATTCTTTTCAGCATCATTTATCCCTGGCAACTGCTCACTGCCTAGCACTCAGAGATGTTGAGATTTTCAGATACAGAAAGTATTCTTCTCTCTTTAAATGTTAAGGTCAAGAAAAGAAGCAAAGACCTATGTGCCCAATGAGAACTATAGGTTTCACTGAATGACCTACAAAAAAGAAGAAAAAAAAAAAAGGAAGAAGAAACAACCACCAAAGAAAGATAATAATGACTACAGCAGCTTTACCCAAAGGCTAAGACACATAAAGGAAAGGGGTAGTGCCTTAAATCATGGAGGACTCCAGCTAGTCAGAACTGAAGGGCACACACAGAAAAACTGCCCATTAGGCAACAGCTTGTACATCATTAATTATTATGCAAAGCATTGCAATCAATCTGGGCTGAGCAGGTTGAGTTTTTACCTCCCCCAACCCAAATTCTGAAAAATCACGTTTGGATTTTTGCAGCTGCTCTCATAATGTCCATGCTGGACAGGAAAAGCATCAAGGCATGCCTAAACCGAGACATAAAACCCCCATTTGCAATCTTAAGGCTCCTCGAAAGTTTCTCTTGACTTATGCCTGCAGATGGTTATGTGGCAGATGATCCTTCCCGAAGATATTCAGGACACGGAGACTTGCTCTGGCCCAATGCAGGAAACAGCTATGTGGAAACAACTGTGGGGTCCTTTCTATGTGAAGTCCAAGCTGTTCCCACCCCACACACTGGAGGGTAGACAGCAAAATGCCTCATGACTAAAAGGACCTCTTTGGAAAAGTTGTTTCCATAGACCGCACCATCACCTTTGCTTTGAAAAAGAAATGCAGAACCTCTTGCATCCATGACCAAGCCTACTGCCCAGAAATAACCAAGGAAGTCTTTCTAAGTCTATAAGGATTCCTTCTCAAATTGAAAATATTGAACCAAAAAGCACCTATCCCTACCCAGCCCACCTGAGCTGCCAGGGGCTTTCTCTGAAATGTCACTACCTCTTGGTAGCCTTCAAAGACACAGAGCTCCATGAAGAAGTAAACAAGAGTTTCACAGCCCTGAAAAATGGATCTCCCTTGCAACAGAGTAGGCCAAAACAGAAGGAGAAAACTCTATTTTCAATGTCAAAGAAAGCGTTTTGGTTCCTAGCACACAGAAGTAATTGTAGAGTACAGTTCATCCATGTGAAAATCTGATACCCATAAGGCTGCCAAAATCCCAGGATGCCACAAGGGCAGGCTGAGGAGGCCGAACCCATGTAAGGGTAAAGGTTGCTCACTGCCGGGCTGACTTCCTCTCCTTTTCTGATATTGACATGCATTCCTGAGACAGACCCTCTTTGACTTAAGCACCGATCACTCTGTTTGAGAGGTGGGGTGGGCAGAAAGGGGAGGAATAAGATCCTGGGGGGAATTCTGCACAGATGAAGCAAATTCTCTCCTCTCTCCCAGCAGTGGAGGGTGGAATGGTACCGAGTTGTGGCACTATCTTGGGATCCCAGGGGGAGAGCATGTGGCTGCCCCTATTCTTGGCCACTGACTTCAAGAAGTTTACCTTTTCCACTGGCCAAGGTCCTTTAGATCTTGGGCATTTCTGGAAAGTGTTCTCAGCCTGAAGGGATGAACATGATCAACCTGAAAAGCATTCATTACCTCAGAGCTCAGAGTATGCCCTTGAGGGAAGGGCATCATTCGTGGCAAGAATTTAAAAAAAAACAAGATGGTGTTCTCATAGCACAGCAGCCAATGAAATAATTTAAAAATAGTTTTAAGGAAAAGGACCCACTCCACACAGGTCTCCCCATACTAGAAGTCAGATCTGAAAGGCAGGAAAAAGGCTTGAGACAGTGAATAGGTAGAGGACAGGACAACCAACCAGTGGCCAATGGGGAAAGAAAAAATTACAATTTCTTAGAAATGACACAGAGAAGGGAGGTTAGAGCAAGGGTGCTGTAGCTTAACACTGACTTCTGGCTACCTGGCCCAACTTACTCCCCTCGCAAGGTCTGACTGGAAATTTAAGAGAGAAAGAATTCTACATTCATGTGTAGTAGAGAAGATGTTTATCCTCAGGGATGCTCTTTTACACAGATTACTCAAATGCCAAGTGTTTCTTGCCAAAACATAGTAAGGTGCAAACTCTGGCCCTAGGCAGACATTTGAAGTCATCTTAGTGATTTGAAATGAGGCAGATCACAAAATCAAGAGTCTGTCTGTCCTTCTTGGAACTGGAGACAGACTGAGGACACATTTGTTTTAAACTGTTTCCATTGCAAGGAACCCAATTTCTACTGGGAATCATTGCCACAGAGTTCCTGCAGACTTAGGGACAGATTTTGAGCAAAGGTATCAGGCCTTGCACTTCTGGGTTACTGGTGCAAATCTTTCCCCAAGCTGAAAAGGATGCACAGGCAGGTGGCAACTTTGCTTCAGTAACAGCGACCCACCCCACAAAGCCAAGCATAAAAAATGAGGCAGGAGGAGCCTCAGCTCCTCAACTTAGCAGTTAATACAACAAACACAAGCACTACAACATGTGTAAGGCCCTGTCCTGAGTGCTTTGTGTGTATTAATTTATTTACTCTGCACAACAGTCCTATGAGATTCTACTTCTTTTCTCATTTTACAGATAATGCTACCGAGAGATAAGGTAATTTGCCCAAGGTTTCACATCTAGTAACAAGTGTTGAATGTAGACAGTTTGACTCCAAAGCCCACATCCATTAAACTATATTCTTTACATGATATATATATATACACACACACATACACACACACATATATCACAGGAGTGTGGATCATTGACCATATCTGGCTATATTCTTAGTATCATCACCAGACTCATTTGAAATTACAACTGAAGCCAGCATAATCATTTCACTAGAAATGCCATCACTTTCACTAGATTATAGCCAGTTATAGATTTTAATATTTTTTGATTTTGCTCCCAACCACTCTCACCCTATTTGTGATCCCTCAAATGCATTTTAACCATAATGAAAGACCAGTGGGTGATCTGGTAACAGAACCAACCCAAATATTGAGAACAATGGCCAAAACAAAACCAATGTAACCTGGTTCTCTTGGGAAGAGTCAATGAACATCAACGTAAGGATTAAATTATACTATATGTAGTTATGATTGTCATCAGTCACTACCTTTGAATGTCTTTCATGCAGAAAGCCAGAGGTTGAAAACGAAAGGCTTTTAATATCTCTTTGTTCAATACACATGTGTTTAGCATTTTAAAGCAGATTCATTTAGAATCTCATGTTAGAATTTCACTTTTCCCTTCTAAGGACTCAGAGGGTTTCGATATTAACTTCCCCTGTGGAGGTGACAGATGTCAGAGAGAGATCAAGCAGTTCAAGTCCACAGTAACTGAGGCATACAGTTCTGCCTGGATGCTCAACTTATGATTCTTTTCAAGACTTCATAAAGTACAAATGTTCATTGTCACACATTTATTCACTTACTCAACCAACAGACCTTTCCAGAGAGTCCAATATGTACTGATTCTTCTCACTCAATACCAATTTTACTAAGAGCACCATGACTTTGATTCAAGTTTTTCTCCAAAAGAAAAATAAAAAAGAAGACAACTCCTTACATTCAAATTCCCAGGAAAACTTTTGACTCTTAGGATGATAGAGTATTCGAGTAATTGCCAAGGAAGACTAAAAACTTTTAAAATATTAATCTGTTGTGGGTGTTCTGGCAGGGGCTGGATCAGTGAATCTTTCAAAGTTCCTAATAATGCCAAGAATGTGCTCTCCTACTCTTCACCTTTCAGCATTCTTTAAGTTACACTGAGCTACATTGTGCCCTGAACATGAAATCTCCTTCCTGCCTTCACCATAGGCTGCCTCCCTGGATCTGAAATGCCTCCCTCACTCCCACACCATCTCAGCTTCCCATCATCCCACTTATCCCTCCAGGTGCGATATAAATGTACTAAGCCCATGAAACCTTCCCAGATACCCGGAGCTAGAATTAATCCCTGCCACCTACACTCTGTTACAGCATTTGTCGCACTTGGTCTTCACTGCAAGGCCTGCAGTTGCTCGTATAATGGTCTGCTCCTCCATGACACCACCGACTTCTGATAGTGCCTTTCCATTCCCGACAGCTCCCTGCACAGGTGTAATACACAGCTGACTTAAACTAGCTGCAAATATTAATGAGGGTTAGCTTTGAATTATAGCACAAAGATTATGTCTTTCTTCTATATTTTCTGAATTTTCTATGAATACACACTACTTTAATGAAATAAACAACTGCATTGTAAAACTTGAAGTGATTATCATTCAGCACAGAACCTAGGGATGTTGGCCCCATTCTACAAGGAATAAATTAGGAACTAAAGATTATGAGTGGCTTTCTCAAAGTCTCTATGCTCTAAGGTTTACCATTTTACTCAAATGTGAACAGTTAAGAGCTATCCATCTCACACTCTGTAAAATGTAGATCATTTATTCATTTCATATTGCATAATTCATACATAAGTATCAACTGGGAAGGCTCCACACCATTGGTGTCCTTAACTTCCTACTTAATATTTTAAACTTTGGTGCTGAGAAATTTTTATCTCTAAGTTAAACCTGGCATTTTTTCCCCAACATTCGTGTGTAACCCAGAGGAACAAAAGGCCATGTAACTAAAGTCTGTTTAGTTCCTTCACCAAAATTCTACAGATCATTCTGCTGACTTTTGTTGAAACCCTTACTTAAAACTCTTAGTGATTTACTATTTCTTTATTCAGCCTATTTTCTTAGGTTATCTATTTATTCAGTCTGTCCTTCATTCAATAAGTATTTACTAAGCACCTACTTTGCACCAAAGAGAAGGCATACAACAGATAACCCAGTCCCTTCCCTTGTGAAAGTTCACTGAAGTACAGTTCTCAGGCTGTCTTCATCAGAATTACCTGGGAAACTTGCCCTGGTAAAGAGAAACCAGGAACTCTATGCAAATTTCTGTACATACTCTTTCTTGTCCACTTGGACCAGTCCACTTGGACCAGAGGGGCATTCGAAGAATTTTGATGCACACTAAAGTCTGAAAATTGATAGCTAGTTGATTCTTAAAATTAACAATAATACCAATACTATATGATAAGTGAAATGATGGAGCTATATGCCAGAAATCGTGAATTGCCTGGGCATCTCATCATGTGTAATTGAAATTCAGCATAAAAACTTAAGTCAGGCCGGACTCAGTGGCTCACGCCTGTAATCTTAGCACTTTGGGAGGCTGAGGCACCTGGATTGCTTGAGGTCAGGAGTTTGAGACCAGCGTGACCAACATGGTGAAACCCCATCTCAAAAAAAATCCTTTGGTCAAAACATTGCTGAGTAGAAATAACAATAAAATTTCCCTACCCATCCTCTCTTATCCCAGTTCAAGCTGCAGGGAAAGGAAAAGGTTCCTAGCCAGACATGATGGCTCATGCCCATAATCCCCACAATTTGGGAGGCAGGTGGAGCACTTGAAGTCAGGAGTTTGAGACCAGCCTGGCCAACATGGTGAAACTAAAAATACAAAAATTAGTCTCTACTAAAAATACAAAAATTAGCCAGGCGTGGTGGTGCACACCTGTAATCTCAGCTACTCAGGAGGCAGAGGCAGGAGAATCATTTGAACCCAAGAGGTGGAGGTTGCAATGAACCGAGACTGGGTGACAGAGTAAGACTTTGTCAAGAAAGGGAAGAAGAAAAGGGAAGGAAAGGGAAAGGAAGG